>NC_089231.1:41512815-41814406 GCF_963924675.1 Phocoena phocoena
GCTTTATATAAGTATTGACATTGGGTCTTGTGTTTCCTACATCTTTGTTTTCCTTCTTCATTATACTGCTGGCTATTTTAGGTCTTTTGCCTTCTTGAATGCACTTTAAAAATCAATTTGTTGATTTCTACAAAATGACTCAGAATTTTATCTTTTTCTGCATATAGATCTTGTATATATATTTTAGATGTATACCTAAACATTTCATACGTTTTTGATGCTATTATAAATGGCATTTAAAAAAATTCAAATTAGAAGTGTTCAGTGCTACCTTGTAGGCACAGTTGGCTTTTGCATATTGACGTTATATCTTGCAATCTTGCTATAATTTATTATTTGTTCCAGGAGTTTTGGTTTGCAGATTATTTATAGTTTTCTACATAGACAATCATGCCATCCATTGAAAAGGTAGTTTTATTTCTTCCTTCCCAATTTGTGTACCTTATGTTTTCTTTTCCTTTTTTAAAATATCTTAATTGCACTAGCTAGGACTTATAATACAATGTTGAATAGGAGTGGTGAGATGGGACACTCTTGCCTGGTCTTAAAACTTAGAGAAATTTTTTACCATTAAGTGTGATGTCAGCTTTAGGAGGCTTGTAGATGTTCTTTATCAAGCTGAGAAAGTTCTATTTATTCCAAGTTTTTATAGTGAATGTGTGTTGGATTTTTGTCAATTGTTTTATCTGTGTCAATTGATATGGACATATGATTTTTCTTCTTCAACCTCTTGATGTGGTGGATATTACGACTGACTTGCAAATGTTGAGCCAACCTTCTATATCTGGAATAAATCCCACTTGGTCAGGGTGTATTTTTATTATATATTGTTGTATGTGATTTGCTAACATTGTGTTGAGAATATTTACATCTGTGTTTATGAGAGATACTAGTCTATAGTTTTTCTTTCCTGAGATGTCTTTAGCTAGTTTTGGTACTAAGGTAGTGATGGTCTCATAGAATAAGTTTGGAACTGTTCCCTCTGCTTCCAGTTTTTTAGAAGAGGTTGTAGATTTGGATTACTTCTTCTTTAAATGGTAGATTTACCAGTGAAACCATCTGGGCCTGCTGCTTTCTCTTTTGGAAGGTTATTAATTATTGATTCAATTTCTTTAATAGATATAGGTCTATTTAGATTATCCATTTTTCCTTGTGTGGTGTTGGTAGTTTTTGTCTTTCAAGGAATTGGTCCATTTTAATTAAGCTATCAAATGTGTGGACATAGGGTTGTTCATAGTAATTCCTTATTATCTTTTTAATGTCCATGTGATAAGTAGTAAGGACCTCTCATTTCTGAATTAGGTAATTTGTGTCTTCTCTCTGTTTTTCTTGGTTAGTCTGCTAGAGGTGTATTGCTTTAATTGCATTTTCTAAAGAACCAGCTTTTGATTTTGTTGATTTTCTCTGTTCTCCTATTTTTAATTTCATTTCAACTCTAACTATTTTATTATGTCCTTTCTTCTGGTTGTTTTGGCTTAACTGGCTCTTCTTTCTTAGTTTTCTAAGGTGAAAGGTAGGCTACTCCCTTTAGATTTGTCTTCTTTTCTAAAATATATATTTAATGTTATAATTTTACTCTACGCACTACTTTTGCTGCATCCCAGAAATTTTGATAAGTTGTATTTTCATGCAAATTAAGTTAAAATAAACATATTTTTTCTCTCAAGCATTTTTTCTTTAACTCATGTGTTATTTATAAGTACTTCGTTTAATCTCCAAAATTTGGGGATTTTGCCAGCTATCTTTCTGTTATTGATTTCTAATTTAACTCCCTATGGTTTGAGGACATACTTTGTATAACTTCTATTCTTATAAATTTATAAGTTTTTTTTTGTTTGGCCCAGAATGTGGTATACTTTGATAACTGTTCCATGTAAACTTGAGAAGAATATGCATTCCACTGCTGTTAGATGGAGTGTTCTATAAATGTCACTTAGGTCAAGGTGATTGATAATTCTGTTCAGGTCATCTATATCTTGACTGACTTTATGCCTGCATTATCTATCAATACTGGCAGTGAGATGAAGTCTTACCTGTTGTAGTGGATTTATTTCTCCTTGCAATTCTATCAGTTTTTGCCTGACATATTTTGATGTTAGGTGCACGTGCATTAAGAATTGTTATATGTAGGGCTTCCCTGGTGGCGCAGTGGTTGAGAGTCTGCCTGCCTGCTGGGTTCGTGCCCCAGTCCAGGAAGATCCCACATGCCGCAGAGCGGCTGGGCCCATGAGCCATGGCCGCTGAGCCTGTGCATCTGGAGCCTGTGATCCGCAATGGGAGAGGCCACAAGAGTGAGAGGCCCGGATACTGCAAAAAAAAAAAAAAAAAAAAATTGTTGTATGTAATCGGAAAACTGATCACTTTATCATACTATATGCATCTCTTTATGCCTGATGATTTTTATTATTCCAAAGTCTGTTTCTTTGTATTTAGTATGGATCAGCTTTTTTTTCCCCATTATATTAACATGGTATACATTTCTCGATTCCTTTGTTTTAATCTATATGAATTCTTATATTTAAACTCAGTTTCTTTTTTTTTTTTTTTTTTGTGGTACGTAGTTCTCTCACTGTTGTGGCCTCTCCCATTGTGGAGCACAGGCTCCGGACGCGCAGGCTTAGCAGCCATGGCTCACGGGCCTAACCGCTCCGCGGCATGTGAGATCTTCCCAGAACGGGACACGAACCCGCGTCCCCTGCATCGGCAGGCAGACGCTCAACCACTGTGCCACCAGGGAGGCGCTCTCCCTTTTATTCTGAGCCGTGTAGAGGACAGGCTATTGGTGCCCCAGCCAGGCACGAGGGCTGTGCCAC
This sequence comes from Phocoena phocoena, assembly GCF_963924675.1. Classification (NCBI taxonomy): domain Eukaryota; kingdom Metazoa; phylum Chordata; class Mammalia; order Artiodactyla; family Phocoenidae; genus Phocoena; species Phocoena phocoena. The sequence goes on from NC_089231.1 coordinate 41,515,629, forward strand.
TGAGGTGGGAGAGCCAAGTTCAGGACACTGGTCCGCAAGAAACCTCCCAGCTCCACATAATATCAAACAGCAAAAATCTCCCAGAGATCTCCATGTCAACGCCAAGATCCAGCTCCACTCAACAACCAGGAAGCTACAGTGCAGGACACCCTATGCCAAACAACTAGCAAGACAGGGACACAAAACCATCCATTAGCACAGAGGCTGCCTAAAATCATAAAAAGGCCAGAGACACCCCAAAACACACCACCAGACATGGACCTGCCCACCAGAAAGACAAGATCAAGCCTCATCCACCAGAACACAGGCACTAGTCCCCTCCACCAGGAAGCCTACAACCCACCGAACCAACCTTAGCCACTGGGGACAGACACCAAAAACAATGGGAACTATGAACATGCAGCCTACGAAAAGGAGACCCCAAACACAGTAAGTTAAGCAAAATGAGAAGACAGAGAAACACACAGCATATGAAGTAGCAAGGCAAAAAGGCACCAGACCTAACAAAGGAAGAGGAAATAGGCAGTCTACCTGAAAAAGAATTCAGAATAATGATAGTAAACACGATCCAAAATCTTGGAAATAGAATAGAGAAAATACAAGAAATGTTTAACAAGGACCTAGAAGAAATAAAGAGCAAACAAACAGATATGAACAATACAATAAATGAAATTAAAAATTCTCTAGAAGGGGTCAAGAGCAGAATAACTGAGGCAGAAGAACAGATAAGTGACCTGGAAGATAAAATAGTGGAAATAACTACTGCAGGGCAGAATAAAGAAAAAAGAATGAAAAGAATTGAGGACAGTCTCAGAGACCTCTGGGACAACATTCAACACACCAACATTCGAATTATAGGGGTCCCAGAAGCAGAAGAGAAAAAGAAAGTGACTGAGAAAATATTTGAAGAGATTATAGTTCAAAACTTCCCTAATATGAGAAAGGAAATAGTTAATCAAGTCCAGCAAGCACAGAGAGTTCCATACAGGATAAATCCAAGGAGAAACACACCAAGACACACATTAATCAAACTATCAAAAATTAAATACAAAGAACAAAAATTAAAAGCAGCAAGGGAAAAACAAAAAGTAACACATAATGGAATCCCCATAAGGTTAACAGCTGAACTTTCAGCAGAAACTCTGCAAGCCAGAAGGGAGTGGCAGGATGTATTTAAAGTGATGGAAGAGAAAAACCTACAACCAACATTACTCTACCCAGCAAGGATCTCATTCAGATTTGGTGGAGAAATTAAAAGCTTTACAGACAAGCAAAAGCTAAGAGAGTTCAGCATCACCAAACCAGGTTTACAACAAATGCTAAAGGAACGTCTCTAGGCAGGAAAAACAAGAGAAGGAAAAGACCTACAATAACAAACCCAAAACAATTAAGAAAATGGTAATAGGAACCTACATATTGATAACTACCTTAAATGTAAATGGACTAAATGCTCCAACCAAAAGACATAGACTGGCTGAATGGATACCAAAACAAGACCGTATATAAGCTGTCTACAAGAGACCCACTTCATACCTAGGGACATATACAGACTGAAAGTGAAGGAATGGAAAAAAATATTCCATGCAAATGGAAATCAAAAGAAACTTGGAGTAGCAATTCTCATATCAGACAAAATAGACTTTAAAACAAAGACTATTAGAAGGGACAAAGAAGGACACTACCTAATGATCAAGAAAGAGATGAATCCAAGAAGAAGACATAACAGTTGTAAACATTTATGTACCCAACATAGGAGCACCTCAATAAGGCAAATGCTAGCAGCCATAAAAGGGGAAATCGACAGTAACATAATCATAGTAGGGGACTTTAACACCCCACTTTTACCAATGGACAGATCATCCAAAATGAACATAAATAAGGAAACACAAGTTTTAAATGATACATTAAACAAGATGGACTTAATTGATATTTATAGGACATTCCATCCAAAAACAACAGAATACACATTCTTCTCAAGTGCTCATGGAATATTCTCCAGGATAGATCATATCTTGGGTCACAAATCAAGCCTTGGTAAATTTAAGAAAAGTGAAATCATATCAAGTATCTTCTCTGACCACAACGCTATGAAACTAGTTATCAATTACAGGAAAAGATCTGTAAGAAATACAAACACATGGAGGCTAAACAGCACACTACTTAATAACCAAGAGATCACTGAAGAAATCAAAGAGGAAATCATAAAATACTACCTAGAAACAAATGGCAATGAAACCACAATGACCGAAAACCTATGGGATGCAGCAAAAGCAGTTCTAAGAGGGAAGTTTATAGCTATACAAGCCTACCTTAAGAAACAAGAAACATCTCAAATAAACAACCTAACCTTACACCTAAAGCAATTAGAGAAAGAAAAACAATAAAACACCAAAATTAGCAGAAGGAAAGAAATCATAAAGATCAGATCAGAAATAAATGATAAAGAAATGAAGGAAACGATAGCAAAGATCAATAAAACTAAACGCTGGTACTTTGAGAAGATAAAATTGATAAACCATTAGCCTAACCTATCAAGAAAAAAAGGAAGAAGACTCAAATCAATAAAATTAGAAATGAAAAAGGAGAAGTAACAACTGACACTGCAGAAATACAAAGGATAATGAGAGATTAATACAAGCAACTCTATGCCAATAAAATGGACAACCTGGAAGAAATGGACAAATTCTTAGAAATGCACAACCTTCCAAGACTGATCCAGGAAGAAACAGAAAATATGAAGAGACCAATCACAAGCACTGAAATTGAAACTGTGATTTAAAATCTTCCAACAAACAAAAGCCCAGGACCAGATGGCTTCACAGGCGAATTCTATCAAACATTTAGAGAAGAACTAACACCTATCCTTCTCAAACTCTTCCAAAATATAACAGAGGGAGGAACACTCCCAAACTCATTCGACGAGGCCACCGTAACTCTGATACCAAAACCAGAAAAAGATGTCGCAAAGTAAGAAAACTACAGGCCAATATCAGTGATCAACATAGATGCAAAAATCCTCAACAAAATATTACCAAACAGAATCCAACAGCACATTAAAAGCATCATACATTATGATCAAGTGGGGTTTATCCCAGGAATGCAAGGATTCTTCAGTATACTCAAATCAATCAACGTGATACACCATATTAACAAATTGAAAGAGAAAAACCATATGATCATCTCAATAGATGCAGAGAAAGCTTTTGACAAAATTCAACACCCATATATGATAAAAACCCTCCAGAAAGTAGGCATAGAGGGAACTTTCCTCAAAATAATAAACGTCATATATCACAAACCCACAGCCAACATCCTCCTTAATCGTGAAGAACTGAAACCATTTCCACTAAGATCAGGACCAAGATAAGGTTGTCCACTCTCACCAGTATTATTCAACATAGTTTTGGAAGTTTTAGCCACAGCAATCAGAGAAGAAAAAGAAATAAAAGGAATCCAAATTGGAAAAGAAGAAGTAAAGCTGTCACTGTTTTCAGATGACATGATACTATACATAGAAAATCCTAAAGATGCTATCAGAAAGCTACTAGAGCTAATCAATGAATTTGTTAAAGTAGCAGGATACAAAATTAATGCACAGAAATCTCTTACTTTCCTATACACTAATGATGAAAAATCTGAAAGTGAAATTAAGAAATCACTCTCATTTACCATTGCAACAAAAAGAATAAAATATCTAGGAATAAACCTACCTAAGGAGACAAAAGAACTGTATGCAGAAAATTATAAGACACTGATAAAAGAAATTAAAGATGATACAAACAGATGGAGAGATATACCATGTTCTTGGATTGGAAGAATCAACATTGTGACAATAAGTCTACTATCCAAAGCAATCTATAGATTCAATGCAATCCCTATCAAACTACCACAGGCATTTATCAGAGAACTAGAACAAAAAATTTCAAAATTTGTATGGAAACACAAAAGACCTCGAATAGCCAAAGCAGTCTTGAGAAAGAAAAACGGAGCTGGAGGAATCAGGCTCCCTGACTTCAGACTATACTACAAAGCTACAGTAATCAAGACAGTATGGTACTGGCACAAAAAGAGAAATACAGATCAATGGAACAGGATAGAAAGCCCAGAGATAAACCCGTCCACATATGGTCAACTTCTCTTTGATAAAGGAGGCGAGCATATACAGTGGAGAAAAGACAGTCTCTTCAATATGTGTTGCTGGGAAAACTGGACAGCTACAGGTAAAAGAATGAAATTAGAACAGTCCCTAACACCATACACAGAAATAAACTTAAAATGGATTAAACCTAAATGTAAGGCCGGACACCATCAAACTCTTAGAGGAAAACATAGGTAGAACACTCTATGACATAAATCACAGCAAGATCCTTTTTGACCCACCTCCTAGAGAAATGGAATAAAAAACAAAAATAAACCAATGGGACCTAATGAAACTTAAAAGCTTTTACACAGCAAAGGAAACTGTATACAAGATGAAAAGACAACCCTCAGAAAGGGAGAAAATATTTGCAAATGAAGCAACTGACAAAGGATTAATCTCCAAAACATACAAGCAACTCATGCAGCTCAATATCAAAAAACAAACAACTCAATCCAAAAATGGGCAGAAGACCTAAGTAGACATTTCTCCAAAGAAGATATACAGATTGCCAACAAACACATGCAAGACTGTTCAACATCATTAATCATTAGAGAAATGCAAATCAAAACTACAATGAGATATCATCTCACACCAGTCAGAATGGCCATCATCAAAAAATCTAGAAACAATAAATGCTGGAGAGGGTGTGGAGAAAAGGGAACCCTCTTGCACTGTTTGTGGGAATATAAATTGTTAGAGCCACCATGGAGAACAGTATGGAGGTTCCTTAAAAACCTAAAAACAGAACTACCATACGACCCAGCAATCCCACTACTGGGCATATACCCTGAGATAACCATAATTCACAAGAGTCTTTTACCAAAATGTTCATTGCAGCTCTATTTACAATAGCCAGGACATGGAAGCAACCTATGTGTCCATCAACAGATGAATGGATAAAGAAGATTTGGCACATATATACAATGGAATATTACTAAGCTATAAAAAGGAACAAAACTGAGTTATTTGTAATGAGGTGGATGGACCTAGAGACTGTCATACAGAGTGAAGTAAGTCAGAAAGAGAAAAACAATACCGTATGCTAACACATATATATGGAATCTAAAAAAAAAAAGATAGAAAGAAAATGGTCAGAAGGACCTTGGGGCAAGATGGGAATAAAGATGCAGACCTACTAGATAATGGACTTTAGGATACGGGGAGGGGGAAGGGTAAGCTGGTACAAAGTGAGAGAGTGGCATGGACATATATACACTACCAAACCTAAAGTAGATAGCTAGTGGGAAGCAGCCGCATAGCACATGGTGATCAGCTCGGTGCTTTGTGACCACCTAGAGTGGTGGGATAGGGAGGGTGGGAGGATGGGAGATGCAAGAGGGAAGAGATATGGGACATATGTATATGTATAACTGATTCACTTTGTTATAAAGCAGAAACTGACACACCATTGTAAAGCAATTATACTCTATTAATACAGATGTTAAAAAAATATTGTTAGTGATTGGCCTACAGAGTTTGCATGTTCATTGCATTTTAAAAGTAAACTTCTTAATTAAAGATTAACATACATGGGGAAAAGTGTACTAATAAGTATATAACACAATGTATTTTCTCAAAGTGAACCACCGTATAATTAGCACATAGTTCAGGGAACAACTGCATGTTACTACCATTTTAGAAACCCTCTTAGTGTCCTCCACCAGTTACTACAATCAAAGTAAACAGTTTGTTTTTGAATAAAATCTTTGGGAATTTATTTTTGTTCTTGTTATATTGCTGGCTTTCATAGATGATAGTTGGTTTTCTTATTTTTGGACATTTCAAGTTGTATGCTCATATTTGGATGTCCTTAAACTTAGACAAACCTGATTACTCAAATGGTGGATGTTTTCCTCTACAGAGAATTTGTATTTACTTTTACTATGAGCCAGGTGGCAAGGCCAACTTCATAACTATTTTAATACCCTTCAAGTGTCTCCGGCTTCATATAGGATTTTCAGGAACAGCTCCAGCACTATGTTGCTGATCTAATGTTCAGTCTTTCTACCATAATGTTGATATTAACGTTGCTCATGAGATCCTCTTGGGTTTGTTGACTGCTCACTGATCAGTTTTCAATGGACTTTTTTGTGGGAGGGGAGAGCGAGATACTTTCCTCACATCCTGTGAGCCCAGTCATGCAATCAAAACTACTTATTATGCATCCTTGAGTTGTTTTCTTGAAAAACGGCTCTTAGTGTCTCTAGTCAGCTATAGCACTGGGATCGGAAATGCACATTAATTTCATTCTTAAAATGTATAAATCAATACTATGCCTTTACCTTAATGGGTATTAGTAAAAAAGTGAGCCAATATCATCACTGTATGTTTCTTAATTAACTGATTGATACTTAAAAGTTACAGTTTTTTGCTATTTTAGAAAGTACTGGTCATATAAATATTTGGAAAGAGTTAAAAAATGTGTAAGTCATGAAATCATTTTACTTGGGATTAGGAAATTTAATACTCCAACAAAATGATATGCTCAGATGATTTTATTTGAGTCAAAGAAATCTTGAGATTTCAAGACTATTGCTGTTTCAAAATTCAGGTATAATTGTTTTTCTACAAGAAGACATGTAGGCATAAATATGCTCAGAAACATAGCTGTCTTTGTAAACCATTCTCTACCTCTGACCATCAAGGAGCTGTTTCATCTTCCCCTTGTATGTTGGGGCTTATTTCAATCATCACACCCAATTACAAATTAATGGCTAAAATGACTCAAAGGTTTGATTGGCTCACAGCTTCATTGTACCTAGTGAGGTTGTTCTTAATAAATTATGTTTTATGATATGTTAAGCAATTGGTATCTCACGCACACACGTGTAAAACTCTGCCTTGAAGATTCATTCAACCTAAAATGTACAATTTATTAAGATAAATGGAAGTGTCTCACCCCCATAGTGGTGTTCTGCTTTTCCAAGCTATCAAGATGACCAAAGCAGACAGTTCAAAATTGAATAGCCTAAGAAGTACTTTTATATATAAATGAACACTTCGTGTTTTAAAAGTTAACTCTCATTTTCAAAACTCAATACAAACTAGAAAAAGAACTTAAATTTTTGGAGCTTCTAAATGGTTACTCTGCTTTTTGATCAAGAAGTTTAATTAAAGAGTTTTCTAAAGACTTGGGAGATGTTCATTTTAGAAGAAAAGAGACAAGAGAAATCTAAAACTTATTTTCTGCCTTGCTTTTCAATGCCTGTTAGAATAGTCCCAGGAAAACTAGGGGTAGTTTTCCCTTCAACTTCTTCCCCCCCCCACCCCGCAAAGGACAGTATGTTTCCATTGTTACAGCTATTTTGCAGATTCTGATACTAGAACTCAGATGTCTTCCCGTGAAAACTATTTCTAGAGTCTGTGGTTTTAGCCAAGAAATATCTGCGTCCATTCTTGTCACTTTTAGCCTGCAAGTTAAACAAATGTCCTACAATTATTAATAATATATTGTAAATAAGATATGAGGGTTAGGTGATGGTGGTAAGATATTAATTGGTTCATTCAATAGAAATAGGAGTGAAAACTGGAAACGCGCAAAAGTATAATGGGAGTTGGGCAGAGGTGCGTTGTTCCCTCTTTTCCCTGAAGAGTTGTTACTTTCCATGACAAAATAACTGTTCTAAAAATAATGCAGAAATTCTATAATCGTGCTGTCCACTGAGTTGAAGATGATATGCGGATTACTGTTTTAAGCCATATATTTTGGAAGAAAAGATAAGCCATATGGCTACTGGAAATAAAGCAATATTTGGGGCCAGAAAAAAATGTATTTTCTTCTCTGTTACAAGGGACATGAACACCAGACTTAGCGTTGGACTTCATCATAGTTCTGACAGCTAGAAGAAAATGTCAGGTGGATAAATGTTGAATGAATCCATATGTGGCTGTTAAAATGCAGGAATTGGCTGTGCCATGGACTTGCTTATACAGAGATGTTAAAGGTAGGAACTAAAGAGAAATTCAGCAAATCCACTAGACCTGTAAAATCTAGTTCTTAGTTTGCACACAAGTATATATGGAAATTAACTGCTGACCAATGTATCATATTTAATGGTGATCACACCAAACAAACATAAAAGTCAATCAACTTGGGGCCAAGCAAAAAACATTAAATTTCTAATCTTTTTTCTTTTGGTTAGAAAATGGAATAAAGATACTGATACTGTAGCTTATGAATTAAAAAATAAAACAACACTTTTTTGGTCTTAGTAATGACAGCCCTAAAGATCAGAGCAATATTTAAACTTTCTAAAAATCATTTTTTTTCTGAACCAAAAGATAGCTATAGCATACTAAAGATAGCTCTTTTCAAGGTTTTTTGGAAGAAGAATCATCATAATGGAAGTCAACTAATAAAATCAGACTTGTGACACTTTTTATGTAGTCTCAAATTTCCCTATTGGCACAATATGTACCTTTCTGCTTTAACTTTGTTTATTCTGTTTCATTTTGAAAAGTTGCCATGCTGTATGGTAATCAAGTTGCTGACTGAGTTGGCCATTTGCTTCCTTTACAAATTCCTTTTCCATGGAGTAGTTATTTATAGATGGCTAAACATCTGGATGCATAATGATGTTTAGAACTTCCAGGTTTCAAAGTAGCAAGGACCATCTATCATACTCTCTGGTCTGGCTAAAGGACTCGGATTCTCTTACTGACTTAACTCTGTAGACAAAGGCTTTATTTGATCCCTTCAATGACAGATTTGCTCATAGGCCATCTTCAAAGCGTAGATTCCTATTTTAGCATGCCTCCGTGTCCTGATTTAATGTAGAACAGGTCTAACCAAAGTTTTCAAGCTTTAAAAATTTTCTTTATTTATTTTGAAGTCAAATTTTATTTATTTTTATTTTTTGACTTTTTAAAGATTTAATTCAATTTTTAATTTAATGAAAGATACTTTAAATTCTATAGTGCTTTACAATTTTCAAACGTTTCACATACATGATTTCATATAATCCTATAATAACCCTTCCCCCCCCATAGTGCCCCTCCCCATTCCCTCTCCCCACTGGTGCCCACCAGTTTGTTCTCTGTATGTGTGAATCTGCTTTATTTTTGTTTTATTAATTAGTCTGTTGTATTTTTTAGATTTCACATATAAGTGATGTCATACAGTATTTGTCCTTTTTAAAATTTAAATGATTAGGAATCCCCTGGCCGTCCAGTGGTTAGGACTCAGCACTTCCACTGCAGGGGGCCTGGGTTTGATCCCTGGTTGGGAACTAAGATCCTGCAAGCCATACAGTGAGGCCAAAAAATAAATTAAAAAAAAAAAAAAAACTTTAGATGATTTTAGGGCCATGTAAATTTTGGAACTCACTAACAGTTTAGGTCCAGCCAAGGATTGATTCAAATTGCTTTGCTATTTTTCTCAGGCTTTCCCATCAGAGTTACACCAATGGGAAACTAACTTTTGCTGTTCAGTCAGTACATGACATTCCATTTTAGCCCTAGGGTATCAGTTTATACAAAATCAGTATCAAAAGATAGAGTCTTTCCCTTTAGGGGGATGGAGGAATGTGGATAGAGGTGATGTCTTTCATTCCCATGGCTTTAAATTTCCTGTATTTATATCTCCAGCCCAGACTTTTCTCTGTCGTTCAAGCTTCTATATTCAAATTCCTACATGAACAACTCTTTCCATATTTCAAATTTAACTTTTCTGAAATTAAATTTTTCTTCCTGCCTCTCCACCCCAACCTACTTCTGCTTCTACCTCAGCCTCCAACTCCCAATCTGTTCCTCTCTCAAACCCCCCTCTCTCAGTGTCCTCACTAGCCATACTACTAAAGCCAGAAGCCATCTGGTCATCCTTGACTCAATCTCTTCTCTCACCTGCCACATGCAATCCATCAGCAAGCTTTCTGCTATCTTTAAAACGTATCTTCAATCCTTCACTTCTCTCCCTGTACCTCGACCATTACCTAATCCATTAGTATAATATTTCACCTAAACTACTACAACTACAGCAAGTTTCCTAATTGGCCATGCTTTCCTCCTCCTAATCCTTTCTTTTCAAAGTGGCCAGTGAAACTTCTAAAAATGCATCTCATATCACATACTTCTCCTGCTTTAAATACTTGATTGATTTTCCACTGGACCAATAATACAATGCAAATTCCTTATCATGGTGACCAGTGCCCTATAGGATATGGCAGCAAAAGACAACTCAGACCTCATAGCCTACCTCTCCCTTTGAAGCTCAATAAGCTCCAGTTACACTGGTCTTCTTTCTAGTCCTCAAACATGCCAAGAGGTCTTGCCTTTGTGCTGTGCCTGTAGTTCCCCTCCCTGGCTTTTTGACTGGTTGACTTCTTTGCATCCATCATGTCTCACAATAAGTGTTACCTACCCAGATATATCTTCCCTGAGTCACCAAGTCCCTCTAACTCTGCCACTGTTTTCTATTATAGCACCATTTTTTTCCCTCCTGGCACTTACCTCAAGGGCTAATTATTTATTTCTTTGCTTATTACGTTTTCCTTAAAAAATTTAAGTTCCATTAGATGATGGCCATATATATACATCAGTCTTGTTGACTACTTTAACTCTAGGGCCTATCAGAGAAGTTGGTGCTCAGTAAATATTTGTTGAATGAAAGTATAATTATATGGATGGATGAATGAAGGCTTGTTTATTCTTTGAATCTTTATTTTATGATTACGGATTATATGTTGTTTGCACTGGAACATTTTGCTGATGAATATGTAGTGTTGCATGACGATTTGTGATGGATATTAAAATGCAAGATTTTCCAGATGTTTTTAAATGTCATACGCAAACTGACCATGAGGTTGGAAGAAATTTTACTTCCATAATAAAATCATGTTGATTGTATTTCAAAATTTGGATTATCCTTCATTAAAATACAATATATATTTTACTATATATTACAATTCTGATATAATAATTTCTGACTTCCTCTCCCTATAAATGGCATGCAGAACCCTGGGCCAGGGCTTAGTGATTGGTGTTCAGATATAGGGGTGAAGAGTCACTTTTTTGGAGAGAGATGCTCTGTAGAGAATTAATTCTGAAGAAAGTGACTTGGGGGAAATGCCAATTAAATTCCAGGCAGCCTGTTCAATGAATAATTTAGCTGAAGGAAAGGCTCAGTATGACCCTCTAGGTGGAGCTGGGAAGAACTTCTAGAGAAGTTAAAAGTAAAGGAGAGAAATGAATCCAGAGTGAGTTGCTGAAGCAGATTTTAGATATTTCAAGTGCTTAGGCTTTTATGTAGATAAGATATGGTAAAAGATGTTGACCCAGCCCGCCAACTAATAATGAGTACAAGTACAAGACAGAGCACACTGGAGACCAGAGAATCCACAGGGCTCTGAGAAACTTGGCTCTCAAAGTCCTAGAACTCTCTTTTCCTTTAGTCCGATGTGAATACTCTTTCAATAGTTAAAATTTACCTCTTCCTTCAAAAAAGAATGTGTCTTACATGATCTCTTTCAATGCTGTAGTGTTTTTTCTTTTGCTTATATACAAAATCTAGTTAATATGACTAGGGGTTGATGACATATATGTTTGTATTCTGTGAATCCTGTATGTCTCAAGGGTTCTAATTTCCATACACTGGTGTGTCAAGTATAATCATAAATAGAATGAACACGTGTATGTGGTCAGTCCCTATGATTTCCTTAAGTGGGGCCCAACTTCATCCAAACACCACCCAGCAAAAGGCAACAGGAATGGCCAAGAATTATGCCTGCCTGCTTCTTCCTTCCTTCCCTTCCTCATTTTTCCTTCCTTTAGTAATTAACTAACTCAGTATATATTTATTAAGTACTTACTGTGTGCATTGTTCATTGTGCTGGAGTTACTTGGAAAACAAGAAAATGCAACCTCTCAGGAGTCTTCTAAGCAAGATTCTATTTGAATAAGGAAACATACTTATATGAAAATATATAGTACGAGGAGCAGTGCAGTTCTTGTGATCTAAAACCATGTTTTCCAAACTATAGTTGCCAGTCATCCTTTGCTGGATCATAAAATAAATTTATTGAGTTAAGACAATACTTTACCAAATAAAATAAATAAATAGGAGAAAATGGCAAATAGTGTGCATTGCATGTAATAAGAAAATACTTATTGCATAAAATTTTTGGAGGACAGATGTATGTATGCAGTCTATGCCAAAGTAAAATATGTCTTACTATGAGACAAGGTTAAAAAAAAAATGTTTGAAAGACTCTATCCAGAGGAGTTTAGAGAGGCAGATTACTTTAACTTGAGTAAGTCAAGAAAGGAAGTCTTTCTGGTTCTGAAGGTACTTGAATGAGGCTTAGAGGAGGTGGGGTGACTTTTCAAATGAAAGAGCTACCAAAACGAATTCTAAAATTGCAAATTCAGCTATAACCATAAGAGAAAGTAAACTCTATAGAACCAGCTTAATCTTGAATGAATGACCACCCTGTGACCAACTATACTTCCAGAATCCCCTAGGAAACCTATGACCAATATACCAGAAAATCTAGATCTCTTGACTTGGAATCATCCTCCGTCTCTGATATCACCAGGGAAACTTTTAAGAGAGTTGTTCCTGTCAGGTACACATTTAGAAGGGTGATGGGAAATACTATTCTGTCCAATTGCTTGTTCCAAATATTTATTTAAGATATTGAAAAAAAATTTTAATGTGAAAAGCCTAAAGATAAATACCCAATTCAATAAACTGAAAGTGATCCTTCCCTTATATGTGATCCACTTGTGACTTCTATTGGCCGGTGGATTCTCTGAGCTCTACCAGTCTAATATTTATTGGGCAAAAATAATTCAAGGACTCAGGACAACTGATTTATTTTAGCATTTTCTTTTTGATACAAAAGAAGGGAATAAAAAGAATAAAAGCAGTCAAGGTAGCCTCTAGAGGAGGAGCTGTCCATGCAGCAATCTTGCAAGTTAATGAGAATTCACCCGGGACTCTAGAACCCCCCAGAGAGGGGAGAGAGGAGGAGATGGGGAGGGGGGTGGATAAAAACTCTTCCTTTGCAGCTGGCCCTCTCCCTCATTTGTTGCTCCAATAAGCAGTAATTAGGTCCTGAGCTAATGGTGTCAGCTGATCTGCTGTTTTTAGGCTAGACCCAGAGGAATCTCCATGGAAACCCTGCTGGAGTCGTCCCCCCACCTGGATGCTGAGTGCTCCTTTCCGCCACCTGGCTGCCGCCGGGCCCGCTGCTACCTCCTCCTGCCTCCAACCTGCAGCCTGCAGCATGCGCACTGCCCCCGGGATCCCTAAATGGGACAATTCTGTCCGTGACGTCAGCGCCCAGCCGTCTCCACAGAAACTTTTGTCCCATTGGCCAATCAGAGAGCTTGGAAGGGGCCGGGGAAGGGGGGGCGGGAGGAGAGGGGAGTGGGAGGGGTGGGGGTGAGGGGAGAGGCGAGAGGTTTAGTGTGTGGAGCTGCTCGCGCTCCGCCTGGGCTGTCAGTCCCGGCTCCAGCCGCCGCGAGACCTTCCCGGAGACGCGCTCACACACGGCGCACCCCCTGCACACCGCACGCCCTCGCTCCCTGGCTCACACACACGCACACACTAAGCCTGGCCGAGCAGGAGCCACTGACCATTTTGCAAGTGCCTGGACCAGCTGCGGCGCACTGGGTACAAACACTCCGCGTTCCCAGTCGGGGCTTTCGTCTTGGAGACCACGACGAGGGGCGAAGGTGGGCTAGGACGCGGACCCGGCGCTGAGCGCTGGTCGGGCCGCCTTGCTGGCAGAGCCGCCTCCCGGGACGGGCGCGGGCCTCCGCAGAGAGTAGAATAAAGAGGAGCGGCCGCAATCGCAGCGCGAGGAGGATGGGAACTCTCCTATTCCAAGCTCTGTAACAAACGGATGGAAATCCTGAATGGAGGAACCGCTGATTTCATTTGCTTGAGAAATCGTCCGGAGGAACTCATATTTGGCCACTCTGAGCTGTGGAGGGGGTGTCCATGACGTGGCAGGGGGAAAATAGACATCCGAAACCTCCCGTGTGAACTGCAAACTGTAACCAAGCAATGGGAAAATGATACCTCGCTATATTCTAATTTCATGCAAAGGGTTTTAAGCATCTGTATCATAAACTTACTTCTATGCCTTGTACCCAGTTCGCCAGAGACCAGAGTCCTGTCTGGGGACCCCATCATTATCCGGGAGACCCGCCGCCAGCGGCCTGCCTTCTTTTACCCACATCCCCCTGGAACGGATATCTGTTTGGGGTACCACAGGCTATCCTATAGAACTATGGCCAAATCTTCGTGAATGCTTTGCTAATTCTGGGACTTAACTCCTGGAACCTACCTCCGGGACTGGAATTTAGCCTTAATGCATCTGAAGAAATGACATTGTATGCCGCTTTAAAAATACCTTAAAAAATTTCCTGTGTAGCAGGATTTGATAGGTTTAACAACATGACAGGTAAGAACTTTCTTTCTAGTCCCTGAACGCCCCACGCAGGGAAAGGCCGAAGCGGAACAGGACCCTGGAGCGCGCTCTCAGGCGCTCGGCCGGGCAGCTGCTTTTGAGAGAGGTGCAGCCCTCGCTCCTGGACCGTGGGGCCGGAGGCTGGGGAAGCTTCTGGGGCTCGCGCGGGGAGGCGGCGCTGCGCTCCACCTGCCTGCCCCGGACACAGCCCCGGGCGAGGCGTCGAGGGACCACCCCAAGTCAATAGTGGGTTTTTGATAAACCAAGGAATGGGATTTCAATTATTCAAAACCCAGCTCCTCCGGGCCAGATGCTGTTAGGATGGTCCTACTCCTACAGTATTAAAGAGACCCATCACTAAGAAGACGAGAAAAGCATCCAAGACATCCGTCGCAATTACGAACGAACCAGAGACTTGGTAGCACAGGGCATTGATCGCTGGTGCCCAACCGACCCTCCTCCCCTCTCCCCATTCCCCCCCGCCTCCACCCGAGGCAGGCTCTGGCGGCGGCCGGGACCTCGCGTCCCTACATCGTGGCGGGAGCTGCATTTTTCATGAGCCCGGGGTGAACAGGTGCGAAGTGCGCTGGGAGCATCCGGCCGGCGGCCGGGAGCGGGGAACATGGAGAGTGAGCGCGACATGTACCGCCAGTTCCAGGACTGGTGCCTCAGGACTTACGGGGACTCAGGCAAGACCAAGACGGTGACCCGTAAAAAATACGAGCGGATCGTCCAGCTCCTCAACGGCTGCGAGTCGAGCTCCACGGACAACGCCAAATTTAAATTCTGGGTCAAATCGAAGGGTTTCCAGCTGGGCCAGCCGGATGAGGTCCGCGGGGGCGGCGGCGCAAAGCAAGTGCTCTACGTGCCGGTCAAGACCACGGTGAGTGACTCGCCTTCCTCTGTTATTCGTCTGCCCGAGCAGCCCGGCGCTGGCGGGGGGGGGGGGGGGGGGGGGGGGGGGGGCGGCGGGGTGGGGGGAGAAAGGGGGAGCCGTGAGCCACCGTTGGCTTGTTTGCCCCTACCCTTCTCAGCCCCCTCCCCAAGTCGTCCCCAGTCGCGTGAGCCAGGCGCGTTTCCCCCAACGTGGAGTCTTTGTGGTCCTTTATTTTAAAGCGGCAGCGCACCTTCAGAGCGCGCAGCCCTCCTGGCCTCCGGGCTCCCGGACCCGCTACTGGAGCTTCCATCCCCTGGTCGGGCGGCGTCCCGCGTCCTCGGGCTGGGCCATTGTCCCACGTCCTTCGCTGGGCGCCTGGCGCGTGTCCCGCCTTCGCCACCGCTCATAAAGGCCACGCTGGAACCCCAGACGCACGCTCTGATAATAGACGATTCTGATCGATAGTCTACAGTGTCTCCTTATTGGCACAAAGCCCAAACGTGGCGCTGGTCGTGGATGTGGGGTTTTCCCCCGGACACTATCAGGTTTTATTGTTAGACAGCCGCTATTGGGAGACACCGGGCTGTCCGATCGCCTTTATCACTCCCGGAGATCTTACCACGACTATTTAGATTGTAGATAAGGTCCTGGAGATTCACTCCTCCTATTTCCCCCATTCCCTTCCTCACTTCCCCCTTTCACAAATAAAGCCGCAGCTACATGATGAACAACAAAGCGAGATGGGTTTGGGCGCAGTCAAGTGGTGTACGTATTTGTTCCTTATTCTGGGATGGCTCTAGTCTCATGGCCACAAAGCTCTAAGCCCAGGCGCTGGCATTGAGAGCTCAGTATACCTCAGCCTACTAGGCAGAAGCCTGTGAGGCTGGGGAGCGGCGGCAGCGTTAATTTCCTTTTTAAGGAGATGGGAATTGTGGGCTACAAGTAGGATTGCAGATCAGATCCGTAAGACCTCTTTCTTCATCATGCTAGGTGGGTACTCGTCTGGAGTAGGGGTGGGGGAGGGTATCTGGCATCCTGTACATTTTTGCCTCGCTTTCGGGTTTCTTGAGCATTTGCTCCTTTTCCTCCCTTCCTTACTGGCCACTGTTTCTCGTGCAGTATTCCTGGAGGATGCTAGAAACGAGATGCCTTGAAAGCTATTCTTCTCTATCAAACGGAGGTATATTCAATTGGAAATATGTGCATGAAAGGTTTTTCAAAGGATTATTTGGAGGACTCTTTTATGTTTGGAAAGCAGTTTATGGTTTCTTGAGATTAATTAGGGGTAGTTGTTTGAAGGGAGTATATTTCTCTCGAAATTTATATGGAAAATGGGACATGGAAATAAAGGTGAAATGGAAACACACATAAAAGTTCTGATGTTTTTTAAAAAAATGTACCATTGTTGGAAGGTTTCTAGAAGGTCGATCTATAAATACAGCCTTCTCTTTTAACATGTGGCATTGCTAAAGACAATGGTGAGATTGCTTTACTAAGTAATGAGCACGGATGAACTGAGATTTATTTACATCTGGATGAGCCAGAAGTCTGTCACAGAGAATGAAGTGCTTTGATTCATTTGCATTGGGAGTAACATGAAGAACCTGATTTTAAAAAATAACTTACTGTTAGACAAAGTAAATTAGAATGCACAGCATGTGAATGTATTTTCCTTTGGGCAATACGGGGCTAATTGATGAATATAATAATCATTTAAGATATATTTACCTGAATATTATTTAATAATTCTATGTCTTTTTAAATTGCTAGCTTGGGAGTTTGCTTTTCATTTTTTATGTTACGCTTAGGTACCTCTGTTTACGTGTCAGATAGCTTCACTTGTGTATTGCACCAGTGAGTTTATACTTGCATGGATTTGGTTACATCCACTGTATGTATAAACAGGTGTGCCTTTTTAAAACATTAATTCAAAATTCTAACATAAATTCTGTAATGGTTGTAGAGGCGCTAAGATAAACATGGATGCCAGTAATTCAAACCAGCATTCACATGCTCAGATACCATATTTTCATTGAAAAATTAATGCAGAGTTGTTAAAGAATTGCTGCTAAGACATCTAATATAGAGTAACAACTCCAGGGTTAATAATAAAGTAACACGTGTGTCTCTTTTCAGTAAGGATTCCATATAGTTAGGGGAGAAAATGTAACCCTTCAGGTGATGTTCTTGGATAATGGTTTCCCGTGTAGTATTTAAGAGCTCTGATCTTCATTCAGACCCGTTTGGAAATGTTGCAGATGTTTTTAATTCATGAACTCTCCTATTGCTGTTTATGAAATTTTTATGCTGCTCCTGACATAGAATTATAGGCTCCTCCTTCTCTGAGAGGCAGCCAATCATCATTTCAATGAGTTAAAAAATAAAGATCCCCTTTTATCATGTGTTTCCCCACATCTCAAAATATTTTTCCTTAAAAATATGTTTTTTCTTTATGATAACAGGAGTGCAGTCACCAGAAAGACAAAGAATATCTTTTTCTTTCCATTCAAAGGCATATATCGGTTGAAAGAAAGTACTGTATTTGAATGGTATTTTCAAGTAGACTTAAGAATCATGCTAGCTTTTTGAGGCTTGAAGGTTCATGGCTGGCTTTGCTGTCATTGAGAGAGATTTGCGCCTGGTGTTTCAGTAACCCACTGTTGCCGGTAATTAGACATCATTACTACTGCAAAAAGGGAAAGAGAGAAGGGGAGAGGACAGGCTGGGGCTAATTAACTTCTTGTGTTTGATGAAAGAAAGGGAGACTGATAGCAACTGGGAGGTCGGACTAGAAGAGAGCAGACACCACACAGACTTAACTGAAACAGGACTATCTTTCAGTCTGAAAGAAGCTTGGTTCTACCTCTTGTTTTTCCAAAATAACATATGTAGGTTTGCAAATACTTTCCCCCCCGAAGCCTAGATATAACTGATGATAAAATCAAGCAAGTGACAACTGACTTAAAAATGTGGAATATTGGAGAAGATAAACATGCCCTTTAATGTTTGTCCTGGACATGCCTAAAACTGAGGAGACATATCTGTCACTGTTTAGATTACTGTGTGGCTGAGGAGATACTGTTTGGTCGCCAAGCAACAATATCCTGCAACTCAGCCATTTTAGGTCTGGAGTGGGAATGTGTGCACGCATACACACACACATATGTAAGGTTTGCAGAGCATTGCATCTAAGTTCTTTTCCACGCTACCACTATTATTTTTATGTTCCTTCATTAAAGGTGTGAGAAATTTAGAAGTATAAAATTATGAATAACTTAAAAACAGTTCTGAAAAAGATATAGCAAATGCCTGACATTGATTAGGAAAAAAATGTTTAATCAGTAACTGTTTAAAATTAGCATTACTATGGTTACTCTATTTTATGTCTTTGATAGTTCTAGTTTAGTTTGTTTTTAGAAGCTTTGCATCCTCATTGACATTTTGTTTCTGGCAACATTAGTTGAAACATCACATTTAAAATGTAAAGCACCAGAGCACATTCTACCACTTGATATTAGGAAAGGTGAACTTAGAAAAGAACCAGAAACTTCATTACAACTTTTCGTTAGTAATATTGTTAATGTGTTAACGTGTTTTTTTGTTTGTTTGTTTGTTTGTTTTTTGCGGTACTCGGGCCTCGCACTGCTGTGGCCTCTCCCGTTGCGGAGCACAGGCTTCGGAGCGCAGGCTCAGCGGCCATGGCTCACGGGCCCAGCCGCTCCGCGGCATGTGGGATCTTCCTGGACCAGGGCATGAACCCGCGTCCCCTGCATCAGCAGGCGGACTCCCAACCACTGCGCCACCAGGGAAGCCCCTAACGTGTATTTTTTTAAAAGTTGACTGCATTGTATAAAACATTAGGAAATTCAGTAAACTCACATTTCTTTTTTTTTTTTTTCAGTCTTAAGAAAACAAGGTAATGAATATCCAAACTGTAAAATCAAATAATGTGAGCAATGCTTTTCTTGATCTGCATTTGTAGGAACAGACACTTTGGCTTAATTTTTTTTTTACCATTCATGTGTATTTTTCCCCTTTATTTATTCCACTAGGAAACATAAATGAATCTTTCATCCAGAAAAGAAAATGCATTATCTCTAGTTATGTCATTTAAACATGATGATTTATTCAGTTCTGCAATCTGTAGCCTCAAATTTCATATTTTCTTGCTGTGTATACTAATTGATTATTGTACAGTGATTAGAATGAATATTCATAGACTGGTTCATAACCAGTTACTGTTTTTTTAGTTCTCTATGGTTTTTTGTTAATTTTTATACCACGTCAGAGTGAAGGAAATAGTACATAAGGAGTCTGTATACATTTCCACTTGGCCTAACCCCCCATGCCTGAGGCACACAACATATGTATTGGGCCTTGATCTGAAATTTGCTATAGAAATTATAGAAAACAAAGCTGAGGGACATGCCAGCTATACATGATGATACTTTGTAACTCTGATACAGAGACAAATCATAATAGTAGTTACTGAGATATGAGCAATTTTTTGCTTATCTCTTAATACTTCCATACTAGTGGGAATTGCTATTGATGACCAATGCATTTTTTTTTCTTCATTTAAGTATTTTGGGACACTCTCTACCATAGGTCTCTGGTGGGGGGAGGGTTAAAGAGATCCCAAGTATGATTCTCAGCATTGTGGTTTATAAGCTGACTTAAGTGGTTCCTTGTGGTTTGTTGGGAGGGATAAGTCATCCATGGCAAGTCCCTAGCACAGCGCCTCCTTAAGGCTCTCAGGGAATGTGGGTACCTTTACTAGAGGCCAGTTGGCCGTGAGGATTAAGGGGCAAAAGGCTTGTAGAGATAACCCCCCTGAATTTTTTTTTTTTTTTTGCGGTACGCGGGCCTCTCACTGTTGTGGCCTCTCTCGTTGCGGAGCACAGGCTCCGGACGCGCAGGCTCAGCGGCCACGGCCCACGGGCCCAGCCTCTCTGCGGCACGCAGAATCCTTCCGGACCGGGGCACGAACCCGTGGGCCCTGCATCGGCAGGCGGACTCTCAACCACTGCGCCACCAGGGAAGCCCTCCCCTGAATTTTAGGAGGAAATCAGACCCTCTTAGTATATGAGGACTATCCCACACTTACTTCCGAAGATACCAGCCCTTGACTTTTCCATTGGTTCTTCCTTGTCTTGCTAGTAACTATAGTGGAGGTGAGGGGCAAGACTCGGCACTCATATATATTCCTTCTAGAAACCTCCTGAGCCAGCGGAGATTCTGCTTGTCAAGATTTTAACTCTAGACTTTTTGCGTAGGATAAAGGAAAGATGAGGAAGGAAATTCAGGGATGTGGAAACTTCTAAAGTTTCCATCTCCATGTCAAGATCATAAAGACCTTTCACTAATAGCTGTTGTACTTGCCAAGACTTTTTATATCTAACTGGGAAAATTAAAGTGAATCTAATGTGTTTTAGGTTACGTTTATTTTCATAGTCCTGGGATAACAAGATAACATGGATGGCATGGATGGCAGGAAACATGTTATAGTGGGCAGGGTATAGATTTTAGAGCAAGATTTAAATCCTGGATTTGACATTTATTGAACCTGTTAATTAGGGGAAGTTTCTTAACTAAAGACACAGTTTCTTCTTTGTAAATTTACATAATATTACTTGCCTAATTAGTTTGGGATAAGAATTAATAATCATAATTAATCATCCTAAACATAGAGCATATATAGCATATGCCTGGCACGTAGTAAATACTATAAAAACAGAAGATGTTCTAAGTATTAACAAAGCAAGAACACCATGATGTAATTATAATTTGTGTTCTGAAGTAAAAATCACACTGTAACAGAGTTAAAATACAAGATACATATATGTATGTGTGTATTAATGTGTTTTTCACATATTTATTCTGCCTACTCCATTTTTAGAAAATAAAAATGACTTTGTCTTCTTAAAAGTGATACATTCTCATTATTTCAAAAATCTAAGGGAAAAGGAAAAAAATGCTAAAAATTCATGCTAATCTCCTGCCCAGATATAACCACCATTAGCTAATTTTGAACATGATTATAGCTGTCCCTCTAAACATATATGCCAAAAGAAGATGAGACATATTGATTGATAGTGATACTGTATATGGATCAGGAAAAGTAATTTTCTGAAACTAGTATGGTAATTATATGCTAATTTAAGTAAGAAGAATAAAATATAATATTACCAAAATACAACAAAAGAAAAAGAAATACACAAAATTCAAAAAATTGCTAATAAAGGCTTCTTCACAGAGGTATTTATTCCTAAAATTAATAGAAAAGATTAAGAAAAACATTGAGAGTGAATTACATTTATTTTTTAACTACAGACTTCAGTTTTATACCATATAATTGACTTTCTCCAATGGTAGGTAAGAGACAAATATATTTTCACTTCTCACCTCCTTATTACTACCTCCCTGTGTATAATTGATTACATTGATTATATTATAATTGTTATATATCTGATTGTATTATATCAGTTATATTGTCTAATTGCTTTTACTCTCAAGGTTTTCTATATTTATGTTATAGTACGTAATTTGCTTCTTACAATTATTGATATTTTCCTTTGCTGTACTTAAATGCTTATCATCCATTCTTTTACCTGGTTTTCTTTACTTCTAAATTCTTTGATTCTTCAGTTGATTAACTGTGATCCCTGATCATCTTTTTTTTTTTTTCCTATAGAAGAGTTCCTCTGTTCTATTCTTTAAGGTTTATATGCAATTGAAAATATTTGTCTTTTGTCTTTGTACCTAAAGAGCAACCTTAGCTAGGTGTCATTTCTTCATTTCACTCTTTCCACCAGACATTATAGATAGTGTGTTAGCTCTGTTAAAATCTAAGGCAAACCTGTTTTCCAGATTTTATGGATTGTTTACTCAGGCATCCTTGAAATTAAATAATTTCACTAAGGTATGTCTTGAATTCCTTTTCTCACTCTTTCTTTCTCCTGAGTAATGATACTCATGTCCATGGCTTCAGTTGTGTCTCTGTTCTGGGGACTTACTGCACGTCTTCTGGGGTTCAGATCTGTGTTTTGGGTTTTCTACTACATGATTCCATCAATATATTCCAAAGCACCTAAAATTAAACAAATTCAAAAATGAATTTCTCTTCTCTCCATTCCCCCATCCTAGGTCCTCCAAGCTGACCTCTTTCAAAAAAAAAATTCTTAAAAAATTTTTTTTCCATGGATGGCAACACAATTTGCTTACCTATCCAAGCGAAAAATCTGTGTGATATGCTTGATTTCTCCCTTTTCGTCCCTCCTTATAGTCAGTACTTGACAGTGTATTGTTGATTCTACCAACTTAATATCTCTTGAATTGACCGACCATATTCTTACCACACCATACCATACCAATAGTATGTCTATTGCTTGATAATTTGGTAATTTTTCCAAAGCATCTTTTGAAGGAAGGGAGTGCGCAGTGTGTAATACGTCACTGGTGCTCAGTATTAATGGAATAAATGAAAACCACCTCCCAGCCCAATACCACAGATGGGAACTTCTTATTTACCACCACACAACTAGTTTTATAGCCATACTGGGAACTCTTTTTAAAAAAATTATAATTATTTTTTTTAATTGTGGTAAAAAACACATAATATATATTTTCCATTTTTACATGTATACGTGTATGGTGCAATAGTATATGTACATTGTTGTGCAACAGATCTCCAGAACGTTTTCATCTTGTAAAACTGAAACTCTAGACCCAATAAACAGCAGTTTCCCTTTTGCCCTTCCCTCCAGCCCCTGGTAACCACCACTGTACTTTCTGTTTCCGTGAATCTGACTACTTTTGATACCTCATATAAGTGGAACTACTCAATGTTTGTCTTTTTGTGATTGATTATCTCACTTAGCATAATGTCCTCAATATTCATCCATGTTAAAGTGTGTGACAGGATTTCCTTCCTTTTAAAGGCTGAATAACATGCTATTGTATGTATTTACCACATTTTGTTTATTCATCTGTCAACGGACATTGGGTTGCTTCCACCTTTGGCTGTTGAAAATAGTGCTGCTATGAAAATGGGCGTGTGAAGGATGTCCCTTCAAGACCCTGCTTTCAATTCTTTCGGATGTATACCCACAAGTGGGATTGCTGGATCACATAGTAGTTCTATTTTTAATTTTTTCAGGAACTTCCATACTGTTTTCCTTAACAGTTATACCATCTTATAGTCCCACCAACAGGGCACAAGGATGGGCTCTTTTTAAGGCTGAGAAACTAGTGACTTGTCATCTAGAGTTCTTTAACAAGCATGTTTTTTCTTTAGGCAATAGCAAGTATTGAATGTAATGATTAATAATAATGTTATAATAATGTTTTACATTTATCAAGTTCTTAATATATATTGGTTAAAGATTGGGCTAATACCTTTAAAAAAAGTCCCTTTTAATATTCACAATAGCCCTACAGTATGAACACTTTTCATTACATACTTGAGAAAATTGTGGTTTCAGTTAAGATAACTTTCTAAAGTCACACAGCTTCTAAGTGTTAGAACTGGGATAAGAAACTATTTCAGTGGGATTCCAAAGTCCTTGCTTTGGTCTCCAAACTTTTAAAATAATGCATTCCAATAATTAAAAAAATTAAATATTCCCCCAGTATGTGTATTTTTATAAATTACATATAGTTCTGTATCAATACTTAACAGATAACACATGTTCAAAAATATATATAAGGCTGATATTAAATAGATATAAACATATATTTTTTCTTCATCTCAGTAGGTCATCTCTTGCGTTCCCTGGGGTGTGCACATGCCAATTTGGAGACAATTACTCTAATTCCTAGTACAGTGTTCCTTCACAGTAAATCACTTTGGTTAAGACCTTACACTTCAGCTAAAATATCACCTCCTCTCTTACAGGGTGGGGTGCCTCTGTACTTAATCAACACAATATTAAAATAATTTCTTAGCCATTCAAATCCATGACACCCATAAAACAGTTATACACTTTTGCTGTTGGTTTGGTTGAGGTGAGAGTTTATTTCGTCAAAGGCAAGTTGTGGAGATGGTACACAATCAAGAATAGCTGATGTGAGGGTACAGTGAAAGTTGAAGTTGGAAAAGTAGGCTGGGACAAAATCATGGAAAACCTCTACTGCCATGTTAAAAAGTTTGACCTTCATTCTATAGGGAATGGCAGCTACCAAGTGTTTGAGCAGGGATGTTATGATTTAGGTCTTATAGGTAGGGACTTGAGGTCTCTCCTTGGTTTATGCTACAGAATATAAATCAGATGAATAAAGAATAAAAGTTAAATAGTTTCTTTGGTTCAATATATTGTTTGAAATATTATAGTTATAAATAAATGTTATACAGTTATTGAAATCCAATTGTCAAGCCGTAACTCAATATAATGCAATAGCTTGATATTGTCGTGTAATTGAATCATGCTGTACAAAATTTCAAATTTGTTAATTCCAATAAAATGTTAAAAATAGGATTTGTGAAATATAAGAAAAAATAGATTTAAAGGCATTTAAAAGGCATATGGATCAAATCATCTTATAATAAACTGTTTTGTTTTTGGAGTTGAGGAGAAGTAATTTTTCACCTCTTAGTTGTTACTACATCCACAACTACAAAGATTTCCCAGAGAAATCCTTCTGAAAACCCAGGGGAGATCGATACAGAATACTTATTTAAGCACAGACCTTTTCAAAGTAAAGTTACTGTTTCAAATATTACTTGGAATATGGAGTTTTATACTTTAAGGCAGTATTCTAAATCTTACTCCAAGTTGTTTCTTGCTCAGACTTCTGTGATTTTAAATCCACATGCCAGTCTCTGCCACTAAGTGCCTTCCCTATGATTCTTCAATTTTTGTATACTGTGGTAGGCAGGATTCTAAGATAATTCCCAAATAACCCTCACACTTAATTCCCTTCCCTTTGAGTGTGGGTGGAACCTGTGGATATGATGAGCTATCACTCCCATGATTATGTTATGTTATATGGCACAGTTAGCTTGAAGAAAGGGGGCTCTTTCAGGTGGGTCTGACTTAATCACATTAACCTTTTAAAAGCAGAGTTTTTTTCCCTGGCTTATAGCAGAAGAAGTAGAGCGTTTCAAAGTCTGAGATGGATTCAATGTAAGGGAGGTTCTCTGTTGCTGAGATAGAGGGGGCCATGTGGTTAAGAGCTGAGAGCAACCTCTAGGAGCTGAGAGCATGCTTTGCCAACAGCTAGCAAAACAATGGGGACCTAAGTCCTACAACCACAAGGAACGGATTCTGGCAACAATCAAAGGAAGCTTGGAAGTGGGTCTTTCCCTAGTTGGGCTTTCAAGTAAGAATGCAGCTGTCTGACACTTGATTTCAGCTTTAAGAGAACCTGAGCAGAAGACCCAGTTAAAATGTGCTGGATTTTGGACACACAGAAACTGTGAGGTAGTAAGTTTGTGAAGTTTTAAACCACCAATTTGCAGTTATATAGCAAAAGAAAGCTAATACATAATTTTTTGGTCTAAATTTTCCAAAAAGCATTTGCTCAGTTAAAACAACTTTCTAAAAAGCATATTTGACTAATATTATTTGTGGTTTAAGATACAACTGGGAATAATTTAAATGATATTCTTGCCTAATGCCTAATGTGTTGCCATTTTAATAGTTTTTGATGAGATGGTCCATAATTTAGTGAAATATATAATTTCTAACAGATCATTTGAAATATTTAATGATCACATTAGGAATATATATATTCCTAATAACATATATGCATAGGTATATATATATACACATGTATATTATTTTGATTTTTCTCAACGTGTTTACTTAAAAACTTTTTATTTCATTGTCTTCCATCATATATTCCATTCTGTCTCCTAAATAGAATATGAGGTGGCTTACAGTTTTAGGTTTTTCATGGGAGGATAGAGATAGAGGAGTGCGCATATCAAAAGACATTATTATTCACATAATTATATTAATTTATGTTTAAGTATTCCTGAATATATAGAGAAAAATAACAAAATATAGCATCCATTATCATTTATTAGAAATAAATATTCTATAATTTTATTTTTAAATTATTATTTTGTTATAATACTATACCTTATAAGGAAGATCTGCCTAGTATTTGGGGAATATAATATAGAAAATAATATTAATAGGTATATCTTCTTCTGTTAAGATATTAGCTGGAACTGGAAATTATTTTCCCCTCTCTATGTTGAGAAGAGAAAATCTTTATTTTGATTTTTTTTTTTCTCTATCTGAGGTTCATTCAATAGTCTCTTATGTTCCACTCTTCCTAATTTTAATCAAGTATTCATCTGTGCTAGTTATTCTCACAGTTACAGAGCTGTTAGAAAGCTGCCAGGTTGAGAAGGAGATTCAGAATATAAGTTCAGGAAGTTGGAAACTTCATTTTGCTAATAAGAAAGAATAACTTGTCTTACAGGCAGAGAGTGGGTGTTTTTGTTATTAGTAGTTATTTTCCTTCCTTTTTAAAAGTTAAAATATGTTTTCAGAAAATATTATTTGAATATTTGGGTCTCATATTATATATAAAGATAGTAGTCATTGAGATAAGGTTGGCCAATATTTCTGAAATTATTCTTTTTCTTTTGGTTGGATGCCAGTGTGAGGGGGTACAGAGAGGATACTTATAGGTGAACATGACTGCAGTTGCCAGATGGCTAGAGGGCTTTAGGGGTTTAATCTAGGAACATGGGGCAAAGCTAAGTGACATATATGAGGATCTAATGTCTAGCTTCGTCATAATAACACCATGCTCTAACTAGTTGACCTAGCTAGATGCGATTTTCAAATCAAGGCTAGATGGCATTTTGCTTGAAAATATAATAAAAGATCTCTTCATAGAACTTCACTAACTAGTGAATTAACCAAAACTCTCTCTTCCCAGGGTGTGGACAGATTCATTCACAGTAGTCTACCCTGTAGTTACTTATACCTTGTGCACATAAAATTGAGTTGTGTGCATATTACTGGTTATGTTTTTCCCACATCATATTTAGTGAATTTCAATTATTATCATAATTGTGATTTAAATATTTCATAAACTGATGAATTGAGTGCATGAACTTAAATTCAGTGCTTTAGAAAGGCTCAAAATAAATGTTAATTGCTAAAAAACAATTAGGAAAAATAGAGAAAAAAAGAAGAAAACTTAGGTTTCTGACAGCCTCAATTACTTTACAAGTAATAACTAACTTCTCATTCTACTTTAAAGTAACTGAAACTAGAAGTCATAGACATAGACAATGCATTATTGGGGAGCTTATACACTTGGAATGTCAATCAGTAGACCCATACGTAAAGAAGAGATCTTTGTCTTATAAGTTTAACAAATAATTATATATTAGCATGTATTAAATGAAAATTTGATATTGAAGTGTGTATATATCATCTTCTCTGCCTTCCAACTTTAACTTTGTATTTTTAGTTATCTATTTTATTTTTTAATTTTGCTTCACAATACTGTGTTAGTTTCTGTTGTACAACAAAGTGAATCAGCCGTATGCATACATATATCCCCATATCTTCTCCCTCTTGCGTCTCCCTCCCACCCTCTCTCTCCCACCCCTCTAGGTCATCGCAAAGCACCGAGGTGATCTCCCTGTGCTATGCTGCTGCTTCCCACTAGCTATCTATTTTACGTTTGGTAGTGTATATATGTCAATGCTACTATCACTTTGCCCCAGCTTCCCCCTCCCCACCCCAAGTCCTTAAGTCCATTCTCTATGTCTGCGTCTTTATTCCTGTCCTTCACTTAACTTTTTCTATGTTAAGTGGATAACTTCACAAAGGATAACAAGACCATTATGCACCAATATAGAAAGTTATAGTAAGTGGTGTTTTGTCAGCCATGGACATATGAGTTAAAGATACACATTCTGGCAGTGCTGATAAAATAATATACTGTCATGATGACGAAGAACTTAGTGCTTCCTGAAGGTATATCCCTATTATGGAAGAAAATGTTTCCATCCAGATGAGCCAAATGACCTAACATAGTCATGTGAGATTACTATGCCCTCTTTAAACTCATATTTAACAAGCTACCTTTTGATTATTTGGGTTCCCACAAGACTAAAGAGAGAATGCACTGGTCAAACTGTTGCCAATATTGGGAATATTTAAGTTGTATTTCTCAGTATAAGTGAAGTAATTTTAGTTTTTATACTATTATCTCTTGTCAGTTTTGGTGGAGTTCAGAGCCTCTGTATCTAATCAACTTATATACACTGAGGAGATCTCCAAAAGAACGTTGGAGAGCTGTTGAGATGGGAAGGGGAAAATGGGTACTAGGGAGGCAACAAAATGGAGTCTGTCATCCGACTCATTTAGAAATCTTCCTTCTAGGCAATCATTCTGTCTTATTTCCAGTTCCCTTGATGTTCTGGTTGCTCTCTTCCGATTAAATTGCTTTCTAAAATATGGTACTTAGCATACTTTATAGGGTTATAATAATAGTTTAATATAACTTTGAATTGTGCTTTTTTCATTTAATTATTATTAAAATTTTCCCGATAGTCTTGATAATTATTTTTATGGCTTTACAAATACCTAATCAAGTATCTATACCATAACTATCTTTTGAAAAATTTATTTAATTAATTTGCCCATTTTTATTTTATTTGATTAAAAGGAAGAGCAACAGAAATTATAAATAGGCTATTTTTCATCTTCTGTAGTCTTTAAAATATATAGGACTCTTGAAAGCAAGAATTATAGCATTGTCTTGTGGGGTTTTAAAATCTATGTAGATGTGATACATATAAATATATATAATATACAAAGGATATTCTCTAACCCAAAGATTTAAATTACAAATCAGTAAGAGAAAATTATCTGGTAATTCCCCAAGTATTTAAAGATTAGACAACATATTTTTTAAGTAATTTATAGGCAAAAGAGGAAATCCCAAAGGAAATTAGACAATATTTTGAACAGAATGAAAATGGTAGTGTAGCATATCAAAATTTACAGGATGAACCTAAAGCAAGGCTTTGAGGAAAATTTATGGTTGTAAATGCT
Organism: Phocoena phocoena; assembly: GCF_963924675.1. Lineage (NCBI taxonomy): Eukaryota > Metazoa > Chordata > Mammalia > Artiodactyla > Phocoenidae > Phocoena > Phocoena phocoena. The sequence continues at coordinate 41,545,095 of NC_089231.1, forward strand.
TATATTACAAAAGATGAAATGTCTCAAAATAATACTGTAAGCTTCCACCTAAGGAACTAGATAAAGAAGAGCAAATGAAAGCAGAAACTTAATTTTAGTTAATTCCTAAAAATCTCAGTAAGTCTAAAATACCCCTTTGCCTGGGGTTCTGAGGAATGAGGATGGTTCATGTAGTTTCACACCCTTAGAGTGAGAGGTAGCTGGGCCTTGTTTATCTGATGATGGTAACGGTGTCTGCTGAGATGTACATTTCCCCATTCAATTTACACCTGTCATGTAGATTGGTAATGTGGTTCACTTTGCTTCTGAATATAGGGAATATGCAAATACGGGACTTTCTTAGGTATTTTGTTGTCTTATTTTTTGAATTTTATTTTATTTATTTTTTTATACAGCAGGTTATTAGTTATCTATTTTATACATGTTAGTGTATATATGTCAATCCCAATCTCCCAATTCATCCCACCCGCACCCCCCACCCTGCTTTGCCCCCTTGTGTCCATATGTTTGTTCTCTACATCTGTGCCTCTATATCTGCCTTGCAAACTGGTTCATCTGTACCATTTTTCTAGATTCCACATATATGCGTTAGTATACGATATTTGTTTTTCTCTTTCTGACTTGCTTCACTCTGTATGACAGTCTCTAGGTCCATGCATGTCTCTACCAATGACCCAATTTCGTCCCTTTTTATGGCTGAGTAGTATTCCATTGTATATATGTACCACATCTTCTTTTCCATTTGTCTATCAATGGGCATTTAGGTTGCTTCCATGTCCTGGCTATTGTAAATAGAGCTGCAATGAACATTGTGGTACATGATGCTTTTTGAATTATGGTTTCTCAGGTTATATGCCCAGTAATGGGATTGCTGGGTCATATGATAGTTCTATTTTTAGTTTTTTAAGGAACCTCCATACTGTTCTCCATAGTGGCTGTATTAGTTTACATTCCCACCAACAGTGCAAGAGGGTTCCCTTTTCTCCACACCCTCTCTAGCATTTGTTGTTTGTAGATTTTCTGATGATGCCCATTCTAGACGGTGTGAAGTGATACCTCACTGTAGTTTTGATGTGCATTTCTCTAATAATTAGTGATGTTGAGAAGCTTTTCATGTGCCTCTTGGCGTCTGTATGTCTTCTTTGGAGAAATGTCTATTTACATCTTCTGCCCATTTTTTGATTGGGTTGTTTGTTTTTTTAATATTGAGCTGCATGAGTGTCTTTCTTGATATCATGGGATGAGTTCACCTGCTCTCGGGAACTTGTGAGACTGTCTCACACTAATATGCATCCCATTTGGCTGTCTCTGTTCTGTTGCTCACAAACTATGTCAGATGCAGAAAAAGATTTAAAAACAAGCCACCCACCTATTATATTTGGCATTTCAGGAATTCCCAAAGCTATCTGGGTTTAGCTTCTCAAAACTCTTAGGCTTAGACTTTAGGGAGGCATAGACAGCAGGGAATTTCTCAGGAACTCATGAATATGCAGCTTACATTTTCCTCTGTGTCTGTCTTCACCCACTGAGAGAATTGTTATCTCATAGGAAGTGTGAAATTGTTTATTACTTTTTCAGCATTTATTCAGGTCTGTTTCTTATGGCATACAAATTATGTGATGGGTCTCCAGGCTTTAGGTTTCTAAAGCTCCAAAGCTCAGACTCTTGCAAGTCCAAGTAAACTTTTGAAACTGAAAATCCGAGACTTGAATGTTTTTAAACAATGTGTGTCATCATCACAACCTTTCCCCAGGGGAGTCACTATGGATAGCCCTAACAACCCAATTTGGGGAAAGGAACAAGATACACATAGAAAGTCAAATGGAAGAGATCAGTTAACACTTCAAAAGTTCTAACATATGTTAAGTAAGGAGAGTAAATGATAGCTATTTCACATGGTTATTGTGATGATTAAATGAGTCAATACATGTGATTCATGTGTCAGTTTCAGACAACCAAGAATTTAAATAATAATTTTTCCCCTTTTTGTCATCGTCATCTCCTCCTTTTCCCAATAAATACAGTGCTGAAGTATCACCTATGCCTAGGGAGAATATGAAGGTGTCTTAGAGTTTATTAATTATGTGAAAAGATTCAGGAAAATAAGATGTTTGAGGAGAAGCTCATGGCTCTAGAATAGAACACAAATAGCCAAGGGAAGGGTAGGGACTGATTTTTTCCTTCATCCATTCTTTGTCTTACCTATTATCCAGGAGAGAGTTTGACCATAATACATTTCAAAAGTCTCCTCATATAAACCAAATGATTACTTTGAAATATAGTACATATATTCAAAATTATAAAAATCGAAGCATTAGGGAACCACAGAAAACTGAAATGCAAAGCAATTATATAAGACAAGTATTATAAAGAATTTTATTATAAAGATTGCTGTATGGACCAGTGGATTACAAATGCTTATTGCGGACCAGAAGAACTAATCACTGGCTGAGATTATTTTCGATAAAGTCTAGAACTCACTCTCAAGAGGTATAGATTCTCCTCTTGTTGCAGAGAACCTGAGAACGAGATCATGTATGGGATTGTGGAGCAATAGGGTGTTATATTTGTGTATTATGTATACACAGATGTAGGTTTTCTTGAGAGCCATTTTATTTCTCAACAAATAGCATTTTTATTGAGTCAGAACTGTACAGAGTGGAGTCAGATGAGGCAGGATGTAACGAGGAGAGGTATATATTGTTTATGCTGCCTTATTAGCACTTGTCACACTGTGTTCATTCTTCAAACAAGCAGAAGATTTTTTTCTCTCATTCAAAAAAAGGTCTAAAGGTAGATAGTCAAGGGATGACGTGGCAAAATCCTGATGTCATAAGAATCAAGGCTCCTATTTTCCTATTTGCCATTTGTAATATACCTTTCATCCTCATTTGTTGGAGCAGCTCTAGTTCTGGTAGACATGCTGCTTTCCAGGCAGAAAGCTGTGTGTGTGTGTGTCTGTGGGTGTGAGTGTGAGAAAGAAAGAGACACAGAGACAGAGAAAGGATACTGAGACTCCTCCAGCTCCCTAATCCCTCTTTTTAATTTGTCCTGTATTTTTTTTTAATTTTTGAATTTTTAAAATTTATTTTTTCATGCAGCAGGTTCTTAGTCATCAATTTTATACACATCAGTGTATACATGTCAATCCCAATCACCCAATTCATCACACCGCCATCCCCACTCCCCCACAGCTTTCCCCCCTTGGTGTCCATATGTTTGTTCTCTACATCTGTGTCTCAATTTCTGCCCTGCAAACCGGATCATCTGTACCATTATTCTAGGTTCCACATACATGTGTTAATATCCGATATCTGTTTTTCTCTTTCTGACTTACTTCACTCTGTATGACAGTCTCCAGATCCATCGACGTCTCAACAAATGACCCAATTTCGTTCCTTTTTATGGCTGAGTAATAGTCCATTGTATATATGTACCACATCTTCTTTATCTGTTCGTCTGTCGATGGGCATTTAGGTTGCTACCATGACCTGGCTACTGTAAATAGTGCTGCAATGAATATTGGGGTGCATGTACCTTTCTGAATTATGGTTTTCTCTGGGTATATGCCCAGTAGTGGGATTGCTGGGTTGTATGGTAGCTCTGTTTTTAGGTGTGGTTTTTTTTTTTGCAATATGCAGGCCTCTCACTGTTGTGGCCTCTCCCGTTGTGGAGCACAGGCTCCCGACGCACAGGCTCAGCGGCCACGGCTCACGGGCCCAGCCGCTTCACGGCATGTGGGATCTTCCCGGACCGGGTCACGAACCTGTGTCCCCTGCATTGGCAGGCGGACTCTCAACCACTGTGCCGCCAGGGAAGCCCTTTTTTTAAGGAACTGTTTTTACTTTTTTTAAGGAACCATCATACTGTTCTCCATAGTGGCTGTATCAATTTACATCCCCACCAACAGGCAACACCCTGTTTTCTCAACACCCTCTCTAGCATTTGTTGTTTGTAGATTTTCTGAGGATGCCCATTCTAACTGGTGTGAGGTGATACCACATTGTAGTTTTGATTTGCATTTCTCTAATAATTAGTGATGCTGAGCAGCTTTTCATGTGCTTCTCCCCCATCTGTATGTCTTCTTTGGAGAAATGTCTATTTACGTCTTCTGCCCATTTTCGGATACGGTTGTTCATTTTTCAATATTGAGCTGCAGGAGCTGTTTATATATTTTGGAGATTAATCCTTTGTGTGTTGATTCATTTGCAAATAATTTCTCCCATTCTGAGGGTTGTCTTTTCGTCTTGTTTATGGTTTGCTTTGCTGTGCAAAAGCTTTGAGATTTCATTAGGTCCCATTTGTTTATTTTTAGTTTTATTTCCGTTACTCTAGGAGGTGGATCATAAAAGAACTTGCTGTGATTTATGTCAAAGAGTGTTCTTCCTATGTTTTCCTATAAGAGTTTTATAGTATCCTGTCTTAAATTTAGGTCTCGAATCCATTTTGAGTTTATTTTTGTGCATGGTGTTAGGGAATGTTCTAAGTTCATTCTTTTACATGTAGCTGTCCAATTTTCCCAGCACCACTTATTGAAGAGACTGTCTTTTCTCCATTGTTTATCTTTGCCTCCTTTGTCATAGATTAGTTGACCACAGGTGCGTGGGTTTATCTCTGGGCTTTCTATCTTGTTCCCTTGATCTATGTTTCGGTTTTTGTGCCAGTACCATATTGTCTTGATTACTGTAGCTTTGTAATATAGTCTGAAGTCAGGGAGTCTGATTTCTCCAGCTCCCTTTTTTCCCCTCAAGAGTGCTTTGGCTATTCGGGGTCTTCTGTGTCTCCATACAAATTTTAAGATTTTTTGTTCTAGTTCCGTACAAAATCCCATTGGTAATTTAATAGGGATTGCATTGAATCTGTAGATTGCTTTGGGTAGTATATTTTCACAATATTGATTCTTCCAATCCAAGACCATGGTATATCTCTCCATCTGTTGGTATCATCTTTAATTTCTTTCATCAGTGTCTTATAGTTTTCTGCATATAGGTCTTTTGTCTCCCTAGGTAGGTTTTTTCCTATGTATTTTATTCTTTTTGTTGCAATGGTAAAAGGGAGTGTTTCCTTAATTTCTCTTTCAGATTTTTCATCATTAGTGTATAGGAATGCAAGAGATTTCTGTGCATTAATTTTGTATCCTGCAACTTTACCAAATTCATTGATTGGCTCTAGTAGTTTTCTGGTGGCATTTTTGGATTCTCTATGTATAGTATCATGTCATCTGCAAACAGTGACAGTTTTACTCCTTCTTTTCCAATTTGTATTCCTTTTATTTTTTCTTCTCTGATTGCCATGGCTGGAACTTCCAAAACTATGTTGAATAATAGTGGTGAGAGCCGACATCCTTGTCTTGCTCCTGATCTTAGAGGAAATGCTTTCAGTTTTTCACCATTGAGAATGATGTTTGCTATGGGTTTGTCATATATGGCCTGTATTATGTTGAAGTAGGCTCCCTCTGTGCCCAGTTTCTGGAGAGTTTTTATCATAAATGGGTGTTGAATTTTGTCAAAAGCTTTTTGTGCATCTATTGAGATGATCATATGGTGTTTCTTATTCAATTTGTTAATGTGGTGTATCACGTTGATTGATTTGCCTATATTGAAGAATCCTTGCATCCCTGGGATAAATCCCACTTGATCATGGTGTATGATCCTTTTAATGTGTTGTTGGCTTCTGTTTGCTAGTATTTTGTTGACGATTTTTGCATCTGTATTCATCGGTGATATTGGTCTGTAATTTTCTTTTTTTGTAGTATCTTTGTCTGGTTTTGGTATCAGGGTGATGGTGGCATCATAGAATGAGTTTGGTAGTGTTCCTTTCTCCGCAATTTTTTGGAAGAGTTTGAGAAGGATGGGTGTTAGCTCTTCTCTAAATGTTTGATAGAATTCAACTGTGAAGCCCTCTGGTCCTGGACTTTTGTTTGTTGGAAGATTTTTAATCACAGTTTCAATTTCATTACTTGTGATCTGTTCATATTTTCTATTTCTTCCAGGTTCAGTCTTGGAAGGTTATAACTTTCTAAGAATTTGTCCATTTCTTCCAGGTTGTCCATTTTATTGGCATAGAGCTGCTTGTAGTAAGTAGTCTCTTAGCATGCTTTGTATTTCTGTGGTGTCAGTTGTAACTTCTTTTTCGTTTCTAATTTTATTGATTTGAGTCCTCTCCCTCTTTTTCTTGATAGGTCTAGCTAATGGTTTATCAGTTTTGTTTATCTTCTCAAAGAACCAGCTTTTTGTTTTAGTGATCTTTGCTATTGTTTTCTTTGTTTCTATTTCATTTATTTCTGCTCTGATCTTTATGACTTCTTTCCTTCTGCTCACTTTGGGTTTTGTTTGTTCTTCTTTCTCTAGTTCCTTTAGGTGTAATGTTAGATTGTTTATTTGAGATTTTTCTTGTTTCTTGAGGTAGGCTTGTATTGCTATAAACTTCCCTCTTAGAACTGCTTTTGCTCCATCCCATAGGTTTTGGGTCATCGTGTTTTCATTGTCATTTGTCTCTAGGTATCTTGTGATTTCCTCTTTGATTTGTTCAGTGATCTCTTGGTTATTTAGTAACGTATTGTTTCCCCTCTATGTGTTTGTATTTTTTACGTTTTCTTCCCTGGAATTCATTTCTAATCTCATAGCTTTTTGGTCAGATAAGATGCTTGATATGTTTTCAATTTTCTTAAATTTACTGAGGCTTGATTTGTGACCCAAGATGTGATCTATCCTGAAAGAATGTCCCTTGTGCACTTGAGAAGAAAGTGTAATCTGCTGTCTTTGGATGGAATGTCCTATAAATATCGATTAAGTCTATATGGTCTGTTGTGTCATTTAAACCTTGTGTTTCCTTATTAATTTTCATTTTGGATGATCTGTACATTGGTGTAAGTGAGGTGTTAAAGTCCCCCACTATTATTGTGTTACTGTCGATTTTCTCTTTTATAGCTGTTAGCAGTTGCCTTATGTGTTGAGGTGCTCCTATGTTGGGTGCATATATATTTATAATTATTATATCTTTTTCCTGGATCGATCCCTTGATCATTATTTAGTGTCCTTCCTTGTCTCTTGTAAAATTCTTTATTTTAAAGTCTATTTTATTTGCTATGAGAATTGCTACTCCAGCTTTCTTTTGATTTCCATCTGCATGGATTTTCTTTTTCCATCCCCTCACTTTCAGTCTGTATGTGTCCCTAGGTCTGAACTGGGTCTCTTGTAGACAGCATATATATGGGTCTTGTTTTTGTATCCATTCAGCGAACCTGTGTTTTTTGGTTGGAGCATTTAATCCATTTACGTTTAAAGTAGTTATCGATATGTATGTTCCTATGGCCATTTTCTTAATTGTTTTGGGTTTGTTTTTGTAGGTCCTTTTCTTTTGTTTCCCACTTAGAGAAGTTCCTTTAGCATTTGTTGTAGAGCTGGTTTGATGGTGCTGAATTCTCTTAGCTTTTGGTTGTCTGTAAAGCTTTTGATTTCTCCATCGAATTTGAATGAGATCCTTGCTGGGTAAAGTAATCTTGGTTGTAGGTTCTTCCCTTTCATCACTTTAAATATATATGCCACTCCCTTCTTGCTTGTAGACTTTCTGCTGAGAAATCACCTGTTAACCTTATGGGAGTTCCCTTGTATGTTATTTGTCGTTTTCCCTTGCTGATTTCAATAATTTTTCTTTGTCTTTCATTTTTGCCAGTTTGATTACTATGTGTCTCGGCGTGTTTCTCCTTGGGTTTATCCTATATAGGACTTGCTGCACTTCCTGGACTTGGGTGGCTATCTCCTTTCCCATGTTAGGGAAGTTTTTGACTATAATCTCTTGAAATATTTTCTCGGGTCCTTTCTGCCTCTCTTCTCCTTCTGGGACCCTTATAATTCAAATGTTGTGTTTAATGTTGTCCCAGAGGTCTCTTAGGCTGTCTTCATTTCTTTTCATTCTTTTTTCTTTATTCTGTTCCGCAGCAGTGAATTCCACCATTCTGTCTTCCAGGTCACTTATCCGTTCTTCTGCCTCAGTTATTCTGCTCTTGATTACTTCTAGTGTAGTATTCATTTCAATTATTGTATTGTTCATTTCTGTTTGTTTGTTCTTTAATTCTTCTAGGTCTTTGTTAAACATTTCTTGCATCTTCTCGATCTTTTCCTCCATTGTTTTTCCGAGGTCCTGGATCATCTTCACTATCATTATTCTGAATTGTTTTTCTGGAAAGTTGCCTATCTCCGTTTCATTTAGTTGTTTTTCTGGGATTTTATCTTGTTCCTTCAGCTGGTACATAGCCCTCTGCCTTTTCATCTTGTCTGTCTTTCTGTGAATGTGGTTTTTGTTCCACAGGCTGCAGGGTTTTAGTTCTCCTTGCTTCTACTGTCTTCCCCCTAACCCCCAGGTTGGGAATCCTGATGTGGGGCTCAGAACCTTCACTCCAGTGGGTGGACTTCTGTGGTATAAGTGTTCTCCAGTCTGTGAGTCACCCACCCAGCAGTTATGGGATTTGATTTTACTGTGATTGCACCCCTCCTACTGTTTTATTTGTGGTTTCTCCTTTGTCTTTGGATGTGGGGTATCTTTTTTGGTGAATTCCAGTGTCTAGCTGTCATTGATTGTCCAGCCTCTAGTGGTGATTCTCGTGTTCTCACAAGAGGGAGTGAGAGCACGTCCTTCTACTCCACCATCTTGGTTCCTCCGTTTAAAGTCCCCTCTTTTTTTAATTGAAATTTTCATTGAGATCACTGTAGATTCATCTGTACTCACTTCTCACTAATGGTTAACATTTTACAAAACTATAGTGTAATATCAAGCCAGTATAATTATATTGATATAATCCACCGGTCTTATTTAGATTTCCCCACTTTTACTTGTACTCACGTGTGTGTGTGTGTGTGTGTTAAATTCCACATAGTTTAATTACATGTCTGGGTTTTTGTATCCACTACCATGCACAAGATACTGACTAGTTCCAACAACACAAGGATACCTCAATTTACCCTTTTATAATCATACTCATCTCTCTCCTGTCCCCTTTATCCCCCCATGACCTCTAACTGTAACTTTCCAATCAACAGTCTATACTAAATTTCTAAAATTTACAGTTTCGAAATGAAACCATACATACAGCATACTTTTGGAGATTGACTTTTTTTTTTTTTCACTCAGTATAATTCCCTGGAGACTTATACAAATTCTTGTGTGTATCAATAGTTTGTATCTTTTTGTATCCACTACCATGCTCAAGATACTGAATAGTTCCAACAACACAAGGATACCTCAGTCTACCCTTTTATAATCATACGCATCTCTCTCCTGTCCCCTTTACCCCCCCATGACCCCTAACTGTAACTTTCCAATCAACAATCTATACTAAATTTCTAAAATTTACAATTTCAAAATGAAACCATACATACAGCATACCTTTGGAGATTGGCTATTTTTTTTTTCCACTCAGTATAATTCCCCGGAGACTTATACAAATTCTTGTGTGTATCAATAGTTTGTATCTCTTTGTTGCTGCGTAGTACTTACTCTACCTTATGGATTTTTAATCATTAATCTGTTGAAGGATATCTGCTCTGATTTCAGTTTGGAGATGTTACATGTAAAGCTGCTATGAATATTAGTGTATAGGTTTTGTGTGAACGTAAGTTTTAATTTCTCTGGGATAAATGCCCAAGAGTGCAACCGATGTGTTGCAGAGTAAGTGCATCTTTGGTTTGCAAAACTGCCAAACTTGGTTCCCAGAACATCTGTACCATTTTACTTTCCTGCTGGCTGTGTGTGCATGATATAGTTTCTTGTCCTATCCATTTTTTAGTGTAATAGCAAAAATAACTTATACCAATAACATCATAAAGGAAGTCCTACTTTGTCTTTGAGCTGTTATCCAGTTTGTAGTTTTTGTTTGAAGGTAACCATCACAAAGGGAAATAAGACCATAGAGAGGTATGATTGTAATATTTTCTCAATTTTTATTTTGTGAAAGTCATGGATATTTACTGTTTATTCATCTCCAGTGTTAATATCTATTGCCTAGAAGGTTGGACTTCACTGACTTTGAAAAGTTTCCTAGTAGTGCTTGTCTGTATAGTCAAAATTATAAAAATCAATGTTAACACCCAGCCAGTAACTATCTTCATAAAATGAAAGCTATAGAAAGAAATATGTTAATATTTATAGGCAATGAAAGGAAGGATTCGATTTTAATTCTAGGACAAAGATACTGAAGTGAATAATCTAGTTTACAGTTAATTTTTGTAGACCTATAATTTGTTAACTAATGATTTCAGTCTGATGGACTAAATGGACATGCCAAAATTTATCTCTGAGCAGCAGCAATACTTACATTAATCTCAGTATCCCTAGAACTCTGTGTGGTATCTAACTCACAGTAAGTGCTTGATAAATATTTAATAAAAGAATGTGATTGTAGCAAAAGTGGGATTTTGACCTTTTTTTTTTTTTTTTTTGCGGTATGCGGGCCTCTCACTGCCGTGGCCTCTCCCGTTGCAGAGCACAGGCTCCAGACGCGCAGGCTCAGTAGCCATGGCTCATGGGCCCAGCCGCTCCATGGCACACGGGATCCTCCCAGACCAGGGCACGAACCTGCGTCCCCTGTATCGGCAGGCAGACTCTCAACCACTGGGCCACCAGGGAAGCCCTTGACCTTTTTTTAGGTCAATATAAGTTGAAATCAACTTTGTCAGTCATAAGTCTGATTGGTTGCTAGAGTCAGGGCAAATAGAATTCAATAACATGTTTACTTTAACTTTTTTAATGCTCTAAAAAAATAAACAAATACATTTATTGATAAGAAAAATATATATTTACAAATCTAGGTAATGAGCAAATTTTCCATATGGATTAAACGTGGATCTAGATAAGAGGAGAGGTAGTTTATTTCTTGACTAGAACATCAGTGTAGAATGTTGGTATTTTCATGGCACCAAATATAAAATTTGCATTTATGATACAGATATATATATATATATATATATATATGCCTGATTATAATATCTCTATTATATATATATAATAGATTTAAATAGAAAATTTACAAGTATTTTTTAAAATGTAATTCAGACATTAAAAGAATTTTGAAAAATTCCAAGAGACTATTATTGAACTGAGAACCCCAGACAAAACTTTTTGAACTAGGAAATTTATTGGATGTGGCCCAATATTCACTTGGGTGGGCTAACAGAGCTGTGAAAGAAACTGTAAGAGACATAATATTTTATGTCTAATGGAGAAAGGTTGCTGAGGAAAAGTATCAAACAATTGGGATTTATTTGTTATACTTTATATTACTAACTCTGTACAATCCTTAGATGTGGTTGTTTTGGTTTCCCGGTTTTTGTCATATACAGTGCCTACTATTAATTCATGGTGGCAGCAGTGGTAGTGGTTAAGAACATGAGCTCTAAAGACAGACAACTACTTGGGTTTGATTTTCACTTCTATCACATATTGGCTGTGTGACTTTTGGCAAATTACCTAATATCTCTGTGCCTCACTTTGTTCATATATAAACTGAAGATAGTACTTACCTCATGGGTCTTTTTTTAATGAATATTAAATGAGTTAATATTTTTAAAACACTAGAGAAATGCCTGATGCATAGTACATGTCATAGAAGTAAAATTGCTAAGTAAAAATTGTGTATTTGGAATGAAAATTCAGAAAGACAATAGAATATCATTTTCTTCTCTTTCTCTCTCTCTATTTGTGTGTGTGTGTGTTATGTGTTTGTCTGTCTATGTGTCTGTCTGTATTTTTCTTCTGTGTCTCTATTTCTCTTAATCTTTATCTTATAACAGAAAAGCAGCAACCATATAAATAGGTTGAAAGTTAAAAGAAAAATGTTATGAAAGTTAATTTTTTCAAGACAAAAATGAGTATTTGTTTTTGATCAGAAGCTGATCTTCAGTTTTGAAATGTTTTCTAATCATAAGGCACTGTTCTGTTGGCTAGGACCATAAGACCATTCTGGAAAAAAACAAAAACAAAAAAGAAAAAAACAACCAACTGCTTTCCTTAGGGAATTCCTCTTGCCATATAGAACTATTACATTGCATATTTTCATTGAATTAGCCAATTTACTTATTCCGAAAACACTTTCTATTCCTTTCAACTGATCAGCTCTCCCCTATTAGCAGCTGAATTTAAGTACCACCGTGGCATGGCTTCAGTGTCTGACCTGAATGGATTAGGGTCCTTTGTGTGCAATATATCAATATATTGCTTTTGTAGAGAGGTTCCTGGAGTCTTTTTCATTTCCTGGATTAGTAAATTAAAAATTTTTTAAACATGAGACCAAAACAAATTTGCGAAATTTTTGTTTTGCCATATAAGGATATAAGAACATTAAGACAAGACAAAACAAAAACTGTGTCACCTATTATAACAACATTTTGTGAAATAAAAACCCTTTATCCTAACAACAAACCACAACAACAGAAACTAGGAAGGACAATTTGAGAATGAAGAACAGCTCTTTAAATGGAATAAGTTTAACCTAAGGAAAAACTCACTTAATTTTTACTTTATTATTTACCATGATGTGGTAAGAACCATATCATGGATTGATGCTAGAAATGGGACAACCACACCCCTTTATGGGCACATATTTCGTGGGTTTGTTTCTAAAATCTATTGGTCATGAAAGGAAAGCCAGTGATGTGCTGTTAAATCAACGTGACTGGTGGTCCAGTTTATAAAATGGTGAAAGCCATGACTCAGAAGGAAATTTCTAAAGAGCTCTTTAGAAAGTAACACAGTAACTTTTCAACCCTTATCTTTTCAACTCTTTTCAACCCCGTCAACTCTTATTTATTTGCTTACTGCTGCGATGATAGTCAGTCGATGGTGCCAGGGGCTGGAAAACACCTTAACAGTTACTAGGATGAAAAGTGAAGAAAAAAAGTAGAAATTGTAAAAGGAATGGTAAATGTAAACCCTTTTTTCTCTCAGTTTCAGAGGCTGCTGCTGTTATTGTTGGTATCCAGTTACGTGAGTAGGCCGGAAAGTGTCAGTGGACACCGGCCACCATTTTTACTGTATATTTACAGGAATCCACCCCCTCCCTCTCCAAACTGCACCTGATTCATGTGAAACAATGTTTTAATATGCACAATTAAATAAAAGTTTGGTAGTTTTTGATTGTAGGAAGACTTTTTCTCGTCTACTAGAATTAACTGATATTACTGATTTTTTTCTCTACCATATGCTATAATAAAGAAACTTCCAGAATATTCAAACCCATATGTCCATGACTCTCTCTCGCCCTGTCACAGCTCACCCTTCCCCCTCCCCATATCCTCAAGTCCGTTCTCCAGTAGGTCTGTGTCTTTATTCCTGTCTTACCCCTAGGTTCTTCATGACACTTTTTTTTCTTAAATTCCATATATATGTGTTAGCATATGGTATTTGTCTTTCTCTTTCTGACTTACTCCACTCTGTATGACAGACACTAGGTCTATCCACCTCATTACAAATAGCTCAATTTCGTTTCTTTTTATGGCTAAGTAATATTCCATTGTATGTATGTGCCACATCTTATTTATCCATTCATCCGATGATGGGCACTTAGGTTGTTTCCATCTCCGGGCTATTGTAAATAGAGCTGCAATGAACATTTTGGTACATGACTCTTTTTGAATTATGGTTTTCTCAGGGTATATGCCCAGGAGTGGGATTGCTGGGTCATATGGTAGTTCTATTTGTAGTTTTTTAAGGAACCTCCATACTCTTCTCCATAGTGGCAGAACCAATTCACATTCCCACCAGCAGTGCAGGAGTGTTCCCTTTTCTCCTCACCCTCTCCAGCATTTATTGTTTCTAGATTTTTTGATGATGGCTATTCTGACTGGTGTGAGATGATATCTCATTGTAGTTTTGATTTGCATTTCCCTAATGATTAATGATGTTGAGCATTCTTTCCTGTTTGTTGGCAGTCTGTATAGGTTCTTTGCAGAAATTTCTATTTAGGTCTTCTGCCCATTTTTGGATTGGATTGTCTGTTATTTTGTTATTGAGTTGCATGAGCTGCTTGTAAATCTTGGAGATTAATCCTTTGTCAGTTGCTTCATTTGCAAATATTTTCTCCCATTCTGAGGGTTGTCTTTTGGTCTTGTTTATGGTTTCCTTTGCTGTGCAAAAGCTTTGAAGTTTCATTAGGTCCCATTTGTTATTTTTGTTTTTATTTCCATTTCTCTAGGAGGTGGTTCAAAAAGGACCTTGCTATGATTTATGTCATAGAGTGTTCTGCCTATGTTTTCCTCTAAGAGTTTGATAGTTTCTGGCCTTACATTTAGGTCTTTAATCCATTTTGAGCTTACTTTTGTGTATGATGTTAGGGAGTGATCTAATCTCATACTTTTACATGTACCTGTCCAGTTTTCCTAGCACCACTTATTGAAGAGGCTGTCCTTTCTCCACTGTACATTCCTGCCTCCTTTATCAAAGATAAGGTGACCATATGTGCGTGGGTTTATCTCTGGGCTTTCTATCCTGTTCCGTTGATCTGTCTTTCTGTTTTTGTGCCAGTACCATACTGTCTTGATTACTGTAGCTTTGTAGTATAGTCTGAAGTCAGGGAGTCTGATTCCTCCAGCTCCGTTTTTCGTTCTCTAGATTGCTTTGGCTATTCAAGGTCTTTTGTGTTTCCATACAAATTGTGAAATTTTTTGTTCTAGTTCTGTGAAAAATACCAGTGGTAGTTTGATAGGGATTGCATTGAATCTATAGATTGCTTTGTGTAGTAGAGTCATTTTCACCATGTTGATTCTTCCAATCCAAGAACATGGTATATCTCTCCATCTATTTGTATCATCTTTAATTTCTTTCATCAGTGTCTTATAATTTTCTGCATACAGGTCTTTTGTCTCCTTAGGTAGGTTTACTCCTAGATATTTTATACTTTTTGTTGCAATGGTAAATGGGAGTGTTTTCTTGATTTCACTTTCAGATTTTTCATCATTAGTGTATAGGAAAGTAAGAGATTTCTGTGCATTAATTTTGTTTCCTGCTACTTTACCAAATTCATTGATTAGCTCTAGTAGTTTTCTGGTAGCATCTTTAGGATTCTCTATGTAGAGTGTCATGTCATCTGCAAACAGTGACAGCTTTACTTCTTCTTTTCCGATTTGGATTCCTTTTATTTCCATTTCTTCTCTAATTGCTGTGGCTAAAATTTCCAAAACTATGTGGAATGAGAGTGGTGAGAGAATGGGCAACCTTGTCTTGTTCCTGATCTTAGTGGAAATGCTTTCAGTTTTTCACCATTTAGGATGATGTTGGCTGTGGGTTTGTCATATATGGCCTTTATTATGTTGAGGAAAGTTCCCTCTATGCCTACTTTCTGCAGGCTTTTTATCATAAATGGGTGTTGAATTTTGTCAAAAGCTTTCTCTGCATCTGTTGAGATGATCATATGGTTTTTCTCCTTCAATTTGTTAATATGGTTTATCACATTGATTGATTTGTGTATATTGAAGAATCCTGGCATTCCTGGAATAAACCCCACTTGATCATCGTGTATGATCCTTTTAATGTGCTGTTGGATTTTGTTTGCTAGTATTTTGTTGAGGATTTTTGCATCTATGTTCATCAGTGATATTGGCCTGTGGTTTTCTTTCTTTGTGACATCCTTGTCTGGTTTTGGTATCAAGGTGATGATGGCCTCATAGAATGAATTTGGGAGTGTTCCTCTGTCTGCTCTATTTTGGAAGAGTTTGAGAAGGATAGGTGTTAGCTCTTCTCTAAATGTTTGATAGAAATCGCCTGTGAGGCCATCTGGTCCTGGGCTTTTGTTTGCTGGAAGATTTTTTAATCACAGTTTCAATTTCAGTGTTTGTGATTGGTCTGTTTGTATTTTATATTTCTTCTTGATTCAGTCTTGGCAGGTTGTGCATTTCTATGTAGACACAATTTAATATTGAATTTGTGAACCGAAAGATGAGCTTGGATAATTTCTTTAGATTTAATAGATGGACATGGTGATAACAAATAAGGAAGAGGGATTAGGACACATGGAGGATAAAATGAGAAGGTCAAAAATTTAATTAGTGTTACACAGGTAGTAGGTAGAAGATAAAGGAGATGAGCTTTTTGAGTATATATTTTCTTAGAATTAGGATCTTTGAAAGAGATGAATCCACAAATTCAGGAAATATAGCAAATATTGAGCAGGACAAAAGAAAGGAAATTTGTAACTAGACACATAGTAGTGAAATATCAGAAAGCCATGGAAAAGGAGAAAAACCTTAAAAGCAGAAAGAAAGAAAAAAAATACTATTTAAGAACAATTAAGTAAACAGGTAGTTTATGTCTGAAGATCAGTAATGGAAACCAAATGACTTCACAATGCTGAGAAGAAATAAGAAGGTGTAATGAGACATTTTCCAATGAGAGACTACCAATAGACCCTCACCAAAGAGATTTTAGAAGATATGTTTTGGGAAGAACGAATACAGAGATCTCAAAAGGAATCATCAGGATGTCAGAATAAACTGTGAACATAAAAATTAGAACACATGAGGGCATACTAAATATTATTGTAAAGTAATTATGTTAATATGTAATACTGGGAAATAAAAAACTGGTAGCAAAGTTCTGAACAAAAATAACATTTAAATGGAAGATGACTTATGGAATTTAAAGCAATTTAAGCTTTTATTGAATAAAAGGAGGCTGAAATATTGTTTAGGTTTAGACTTTATTAAATATGCATTTAAAACTTATAAATTTAATTTTCTAAGAATAGAAAAATATAATGTTCAACTTGTTAGAGAACAAAAGTGAAATAAAAAATAACTTCAGTATATTCTAAAAATTGTATAAATGGAGGAAAAAAGAAATGTATGTAAAGGAGAAAGATGAGTACAAAATGAACTCATACAATTCAATCTAAATATATCATTAAATACATTAAAATAAATAAACTTTTTGATTAAAAAGGAAAAATGAGCACATTAGATAAAAATATAAATCCAGCTAATCTGGTCTTTAGAAGTGATGTATCAAATTATAAAGTTACAAATTAAAATTAAAAGATTTCAGTGAATATTAACACAGCAGGTGAATGTATATTTATGGCAAACTAAATACAATTTTATTATTAGCAACAATATTATAGATAAGGAGAGTCATTACATAAACATAAAAAGAAAACATAATTATTAACTTGTATGCTACTAATAGTGTAACCTTTATTATATATAAAGAAAAATTTGACAGAATTACATGGCACAATAGACAAAGCCACTATGATAGTTAGAAGTATATCACATATCTCCCTTTTAATTTTTGTCTGATTTGATTATCCTTTACTAAAGAAATACAAGATTTGATCCAGCTGTAAACAAGCTTGGTCTAATAAGCATATATATTTAGCTTGTACCTAGCAGTTACAGCCTTCACATTGTTATCAAGAATATAAAAATCATTTGTAAAAATTGGATATGCATTATACTATAAGAACAGGTGTTGATGAATTTCTAAACCTCTGATTCATACATTCCATTTTGACTCAGATTAAAAGTTAAAAGTGAATTATTAAAAAATAGAATTGGCAATTTTAAAAGCACACTTTTAAATAACTCATGCATTGCCGAAAAAAATCAAAATGGAAATTAGAAAATATTTTAAAATAGGTGATAAAAATTATATCAGAAAGTTAGTGATGCAGTCACGTTGGTATTTGTCACTTTTAGTGCTTCTATTTATACAGAATGAGGAGGACTGAAAATCAATGAGATATCCTGTTAAATTTGAGAAGTTAAAAAAAATAAGTAATCCAGAGAAAGTAAATAATACAAGAGTAGAAACTAATAAATCCCTTCAGAACTTTCAGATATTTTTCCACTGACTTCTGACTTGCATGCTTTCTAATGAGAAATCCACAGTAGTCTAAGTTGTTATTATTCTGTATGGAATAATGTTTCCTTACTTAGTTGCTTTGAAGATGATCTTTTTATCTTTGGTTTACAGCAGTTTTACTATGATATGATTACCTGGGGTTTTCTTTGTATTTTCTTTGGAGTCTAATGAGCTTATTGAGTCTTGTAAGTTTATGTCTTCATCAAATTTGAGAAGTTTTTGCCCACTGTTTCTTCGATGTTTCCTTTGCCCCATTCTCTGTCTCCCTGTCTTCTGGGACTTCAGTTGCTCATAGGATAGAACACTTGATATTTTCCCATAAAGCTTTGAAGCTGTGTTCAGTTCTTGAACCCACTTCCTCTCTCTCTTCAGCTTAGGTGATTTCTGTAGATCTATATGTATTCACATTCTTAAACTGATGATGCTCTCACCCCACAAAGGCCTTTGCATATGTTGCTTCCTGTACCAGGAAATCGAGCCACTCTCCCATAATCTCTCTCTGCTAGTTCACTCTTACACATTCTTCAGGTATCATCTCAGGCAATGCCTTTTTCAAACCTAAGATAGGTTTCTGTCTCATTAACGTTACTTCTTAGCACTTATCTCACTTTATGATAATACATATGCTAGTATTGATTTTGGACGCACACAGCAGTAAGCGGCAACTTGCAGTAAGTGGCAGCTTGTAGCAAGCAGCAGCGAGCAGTACCTAGCAGCAAGACTTTAGTTCCCAGACCAGGAGTCCTAACTGCTAGACCACAGAGGCCAGCTGCTAGGACCTAAGCCCCCAGTTCTTGCCTGCCTTGTCAAGAAAGAATTCAGGCATGGAGGCAGGAGGTAAAGAGAAAAGTAAATAGTATATTGGAAAAGCGGAGTACATGCCGAAAGATGCATGGGCAAACTCAGAGAGAGAGTCGCACCTTTGGGAAGTTTAAATCCTTTATAAGGGGGCAGTTTTCCAGGTCTTTGTCTCCCTTCTGGCCAATCATCTTGCTTTGTAACCCCTGGCTAATTTGTCTCAGGACCCTCCCCTTAGGTGCGCATGCACCTCTCAGCCAAAATGGACCCCGATACGAAGGCATCTGAGAGAAGCAAGAGTCACCATGGCCAGGAGTTTTCCCTGACTTTTGACTCCCAAGGAGCCTTTCTGCGCAGGTGTCATGTCTCCGTTGCCCCAAGGAGAGGGGAAGTGGAAATACCTTGATCCTTTACTCAGGCAAGGTTTTGCCTCTCTTTGTTCCTGCCATGACTGTTATCTTAAATCATCCACCAGAGACAAAGCTTGGCTATTTACCCTGTCTCTGTCATTGCTTCCATTTCGGAGAGCAAACAGGAGGCTGATTTTAAATGTCTAACCTGAAGCCCGCCTATCTCCTGTCTCAGGAAATGCAAACAGGATGCTAGTTGCAAGTGTCCAGCTCAAAGCCCACTTTTTCCTGCCCAGTGAAATGTAAACGTAAGGCCAGTTGTAAATGTCTAATCTGGAGCCCATCCATCTCCGGACTCAGTGTGATTAATTAATTAAAGCTTGTCATTTCCATGAGATAAGTTTCATGGAACAGGCAGAATCTACCTTTCTCCCCACTATTGTGTAGCCCCTGGCACAAAGCAAGCATACAGTAAATGTTGAATAAAAACATATGGCTTTGTTCTTTTAGAGTATTATCAGCCCTCACGCATGTGTTTAATGTAGACAAGTCAAATATTAATTTGTCTCTTTTTTTAACCTCACCTTGCTGAACTATGAAATGAAGGTATTGGATTAGATTTTACCTGTGGATCTGTTCAACTCTGAAATGCCATTTGTCATCTACCCTTGGTTTAAAAGGACGAACTTAGGAGAAAAGGATAAAGATGATACTATTCAGGTTTCTTTACATTTTCTTAATCGTAAGGACTAAATTAAATGAAATAATATATTGACTATTACTGAAACTTGCTTAATTCTTATATATGAGTTAGTGCTGTTTTATATTGTTTTCTCTATCTGAGTAGTGGATCTGTACAAATTCATCATTCCATCCTCCTCCCCACCTCCCGCCAAACCCCCGCAACCGAGGAAGTTGTATATCTACTTAGCTACATCTACTTAGTTATATTCTTAGCTATATCTCCACTTTAAGTACATTTGAGAGACTGTGAGGGTAGCAGAAATCCATCTCCAAAAGCTCTAAAATATCTGCCTAGCAGTTTAACAAAACCTTCTCAAAAGTGCTACTGAAAATATGTAAAAAGTTATAAAATTGTGATTTTTTTACTATGTATAATTAAACAACAATTATTCAATTTAGAGGAAATACCCGTTGTTGAATATTATTTAGTTTCTTGAACTTTTCAGTGTGACCTTTGTGCATGGAAAAAGGCAAAAGTTCATGGAAAATAAGTTAAAACTGTTGGAAGGAGTAAGTCCCTTCCTGATGGATTCTGTAAATGCCAAATAATCTTTCCATTGTATGGAAATTTGCAGCAGATTTGTCTGTTTTGCAGTTAACAGAGTGTGAAGAAATCTCCTGAGAAAGGTTTGCTTGAGTCTCCATCGCTCCCATTACCACCTGAATCACCCCCCCTCCACCCCTTCCCTGTGGAAAAATTGTCTTCCATGAAACCAGTCCCTGGTGCCCAAAAGTTTGGGGACCGCTGCTGTATACAGTTTAAAATGCTGTGAATGTGTGTGGTTTCCAGTCTCAAATGGTTCTGATCAGCAATTTCCATAAGGTGTGAGATTTTCGTACTTTGATTAAAACGAAGAGATAGAGTCTTTGTAATATAGTTGACTAAGGATTTCTATGAGGGAAAATGTGTGCACACATTTAAGCAGCCATTTCCATGTAGCTTTAATATTTCATGAACCGGATACAATAGTACAAATAAATTGCTCAGTTTCCTCAAGGAATATTGAGGGAAACAGTGTCTTCCGCATAGACATTCCAGAAGGGAATCTGTTATTTAAAAATTAATGCATTTTTCAAACATAAGAAAAAAGAGAAGATTCATTCACATATTGACCCTTTTCATTTTGTCAGAAAATAAGATTTTACTACCTTTTTGGGGTATTTATGAATATATCTATTCCCTGCAGTTATCTAACTATTTTTAAGTGAGAAAATTGCGTAGAGATTAGCTTGCAGAGTAGAAAAATAATTCTTTACATGCTGCAAGGGACTTTTTAAAAATAGGTTACTGATCCATTTTTGTACCTTGCGCCAGTATTATGCTACTTCACCTTACTGAGGCAATGCTGGTAAAGAATTCCAGACAAGGTGACTCTTATTAAGGTCTCAGATATCTTTCTTAAAGCTTTTTTTTTTTTTTTGCGGTACGCGGGCCTCTCATTGTTGTGGCCTCTCCCGTTGCGGAGCACAGGCTCCGGACGCGCAGGCTCAGCGGCCATGGCTCACGGGCCCAGCCACTCTGCGGCATGTGGGATCTTCCCAGACCGGGGCATGAACCTGTGTCCCCTGCATCGGCAGGAGGACTCTCAACCACTGCGCCACCAGGGAAGCCCAAGGTCTCAGATATCTTGACCATTGCTAATGGAAAATAAAATGCATACAACCACTTGTAAAACAGGCATAATTGGCCTCAATGCAATGGCAACATAAAAGCTATTTTGGCAAAGACAGGTACATATGAAGTTAAATAGCATTCTTTTTGGAAAGAAAACCCCAAAAAACTAACATTTCTTTTACAAACACTGAGACTTCAAATAAAGGAAAACATGGCTTTTATGATTTTAAAAGGTCACCATGTGTCAATACACACATAAAATTTATACAAATGAAGCTTGGCCTTTTCATTATTTTGCATTAATAGAAACACCAAGATTAGCAACTTCTGATTTTACTTAACTGTTTGGGTTTCTGTGTTGAGAGATATTAATTTTGCTATTTGTGACCCACCCTTGGGTTTTTCTTTATTAATTTCAACTTTGAGTGAGTGTAATTAGAAAGAGCATATACAGGATACCAACTGTCAGTAACAAATCATAAAATGTAGATTTGAGAAAAATGGTACAGTCATGCTTCAGTGTTTCATGAAAACCATCTCAGTAATTTCTGATGTGTCATTTTCAATTTTATTTATAAATGATTTAACACAAGTCTGTAATTATAAGATTCTGGTAAGTCATTTGAAAATCCTTTTCACTGTACACTTTCCATTAATTTGAATCAATTGCATTGGAGTCATTTAAATATCTGTATGTTAAATATTAGCTCTTTAAAAGATACTTACATTTAGGTGAGTTGTTTCTGTATTAATTACATGCAAAAATGAACTATAACACTATCATCCCAAATCTGCTGAAGATGAGAGAGCTGACATAGTAGCTCTTGAAAAATGAATAAGGGGAAACAAAATGTGTAACATCTTTTAGTATTTGGATTTTGAATAAAGGCATTTAGCAATGCTGGGAATGGGTACATTTTCCCCCAACTAACTTATAAGAGAAATACATGAGTCCAGCACACATTTTTATTGCTTTTCTCTTCTCTTCTTCCTTTTTATTTTATTTTATTTATTTTTTTAAGAGCTACAAACCTGTGACAGCTCTTTTGTTTTTACAGATGCCAAGAAAGGCCTCCGTAATCGTTGTAGGTAAAAATCTAGCCAAGATTTAAGGGCTTTTTTTTTTTTTACATCTTTATTGGAGTATAGTTGCTTTACAATGGTGTGTTAGTTTCTGCTTTATAACAAAGTGAATCAGTTATACATATACATATGTTCCCTTATCTTTTCCCTCTTGCATCTCGCTCCCTCACACCCTCCCTATCCCACCCCTCTAGGTGGTCACAAAGCACCGAGCTGATCTCCCTGTGCTATGCAGCTGCTTCCCACTTTGTCACAGCTTACCCTTCCCCCTCCCCATATCCTCAAGTCCATTTTCTAGTAGGTCTGTGTCTTTATTCCTGTCTTACCTCTAGGTTCTTCATGACATTTTTTTTCTTAAATTCCATATACATATGTTAGCATACGGTATTTGTCTTTCTCTTTCTGACTTACTGCACTCTATGACAGACTCTAGGTCCATCCACCTCATTACAAATAGCTCAGTTTCGTTTCTTTTTATGGCTGAGTAATATTCCATTGTATCTATGTGCCACATCTTCTTTATCCATTCATCCAATGACGGACACTTAGGTTGTTTCCATCTCCTGGCTATTGTAAATAGAGCTGCAATGAACATTTTGGTACATGACTCTTTTTGAATTATGGTTTTCTCAGGGTATATGCCCAGCAGTCGGATTGCTGGGTCATATGGTAGTTCTATTTGTAGTTTTTTAAGGAACCTCCATACTCTTCTCCACAGGGGCTGTACCAATTCACACTCCCACCAGCAGTGCAAGTGTTTTCCCTTTTCTCCACACCATCTCCAGCATTTATTGTTTCTAGATTTTTTTATTTTTTGGGGGAGTACGCGGGCCTCTCACTCTTGTGGCCTCTCCCGTTGGGGAGCACAAACTCCGGATGAGCAGGCTCAGTGGCCATGGCTCACGGGCCCAGCCACTCTGCGGCATGTGGGATCTTCCCAGACAGGGGCACGAACCCGTGTCCCCTGCATCGGCAGGTGAACTCTCAACCACTGTGCCACCAGGGAAGCCCTGTTTCTGGATTTGTTGATGATGGCCCTTCTGACTGGTGTGAGATGATATCTCATTGTAGTTGTGATTTGCATTTCTCTAATGATTAATGATGTTGAGCATTCTTTCATGTGTTTGTTGGCAGTCTGTATATCTTTGGAGAAATGTCTATTTAGGTCTTCTGCCCATTTTTGGATTGGGTTGTTTGTTTTATTGTTATTGAGCTGCATGAGCTGTTTGTAAATTTTAGAGATTAATCCTTTGTCAGTTGCTTCATTTGCAAATATTTTCTCCCATTCTGAGGATTGTCTTTTGGTCTTGTTTATGGTTTCCTTTGCTGTGCAATTTCATTAGGTCCCATTTGTTATTTTGTTTTTATTTCCATTTCTCTAGGAGGTGGGTCAAAAAGGATCGTGCTGTGATTCATGTGATAGAGGGTTCTGCCTATGTTTTCCTCTAAGAATTTTATAGTTTCTGGCCTTCTATTTAGGTCTTTAATCCATTTTGAGCTTATTTTTGTGTATGGTGTTAGGGAGTGATCTAGTCTCATACTTTTACATGTACCTGTCCAGTTTTCCCAGCACCACTTATTGAAGAGGCTGTTCTTTCTCCACTGTACATTCCTGCCTCCTTTATCAAAGATAAGGTGACCATATGTGCATGGGTTTATCTCTGGGCTGTCCTGTTCCATTGATCTGTCTTTCTGTTTTTGTGCCAGTACCATACTGTCTTGATTACTGTACTATAGTCTGAAGTAAGGGAGCCTGATTCCTCCAGCTCCGTTTTTCTCAAGATTGCTTTGGCTATACAGGGTGTTTTGTGTTTCCATACAAATTGTGAAATTTTTTGTTCTAGTTCTGTGAAAAATACCAGTGGTAGTTTGATAGGGATTGCATTGAATCTGTAGATTGCTATGGGTAGTAGAGTCATTTTCACCATGTTGATTCTTCCAATCCAAGAACATGGTATATCTCTCCATCTATTTGTATCATCTTTAATTTCTTTCATCAGTGTCTTATAATTTTCTGCATACAGGTCTTTTGTCTCCTTAGGTAGGTTTACTCCTAGATATTTTATACTTTTTTTTGCAATGGTAAATGGTAGTGTTTTCTTGATTTCACTTTCAGATTTTTCATCATTAGTGTATAAGAATGCCAGAGATTTCTGTGCATTAATTCTGTATCCTTCTACTTTACCAAATTCATTGATTAGCTCTAGTAGTTTTCTGGTAGCATCTTTAGGATTCTCTGTGTATAGTATCATGTCATCTGCAAACAGTGACAGCTTTACTTCTTCTTTTCCAATTTGGATTCCTTTTATTTCCTTTTCTTCTCTGATTGCTGTGGCTAAAACTTCCAAAACTATGTTGAATAAGAGTGGTGAGAGAATGGGCAGTCTTGTCTTTTTCCTGATCTTAGTGGAAATGCTTTCAGTTTTTCACCATTGAGGATGATGTTGGCTGTGGGTGTGTCATATATGGCCTTTTTTATGTTGAGGAAACGTCCCTGTATGCCTACTTTCTGGAGGGTTTTTATCATATATGGGTGTTGAATTTTGTCACAAGCTTTCTCTGCATCTATTGAAATGACCATATTTTTTTTCCTTCAATTTGTTAATATGGTGTATCACTTTGATTGATTTGCGTATATTGAAGAATCCTTGCATTCCTGGAAAAAACTCCACTTGATCATCGTGTATGATCCTCTTAATGTGCTCTTGGATTCTGTTTGCTAGTATTTTGTGATTTTTGCATCTATGTTCATCAGAGATATTGGCCTGTAGTTTTCTTTCTTTGTGACATCTTTGTCTGGTTTTGGTATGAGGGTGATGGTGGCCTCGTAAGAATGAGTTTGGGAGTGTTCCTGCATGTGCTATATTTTGGAAGAGTTTGAGAAGGATAGGTATTAGCTCTTCTCTAAATGTTTGATAGAAATCGCCTGTGAGGCCATCTGGTCCTGGGCTTTTGTTTGTTGGAACATTTTAAATCACAGCTTAAATTTCAGTGCTTGTGATTGGTCTGATCATATTTTCTATTTCTTCCTGATTCACTGTTGGCAGGTTGTGTGCTTCTAAGAATTTGTCAGTTTCTTCCAGGTTGTCCATTTTATTGGCATAGAGTTGCTTGTAGTAATGTCTCATGATCTTTTTCATTTCTGCAGTGTCAGTTGTTACTTCTTTTTCATTTCTAATTCTATTGATTTGAGTCTTCTCCCTTTTTTTCTTGATGAGTCTGGCTAATGGTTTATCACTTTTGTTTACCTTCTCAAAGAACCAGCTTTTAGTTTTGTTAATCTTTGCTATCATTTCCTTCATTTCTTTTGTATTTATTTCTGATCTGATCTTTATGATTTCTTTCATTCCGCTAATTTTGGGGTTCTTTTGTTCTTCTTTCTCTAATTGCTTTAGGTGCAAGGTTAGGATGTTCGAGATGTTTCCTGTTTCTTAAGGTAGGCTTGTATAGCTATAAACTTCCCTCTGAGAACTGCTTTTGCGCCATCCCGTAGGTTTTGGGTCGTTGTGTCTTCATTGTCATTTGTTTCTAGGCATTTTTTGATTTCCTCTTTGATTTCTTCAGTTATCACTCCGTTATTAAGTAGTGTATTATTTAGCCTCCATGTGTTTGTATTTTTTACAGATCTTTTCCTGTAATTGATATCTAGTCTCAAAGCATTGTGGTCGGAAAAGATACTTGATACAATTTCAATTTTCTTAAATTTACCAAGGCTTGATTTGTGACCCAGGATATGATCTATCCTGATGAATGTTCCATGAGCACTTGAGAAGAATGTGTATTCTGTTGTTTTTGAATGGAATGTCCTATAAATATCAATTAAGTCCATTTTGTTTAATGTATCATTTAAAGCTTGTGTTTCTTCATTTATTTTCATTTTGTAACATCTGTCCATTGGTGAAAGTGGGATGTTAAAGTCCCCTACTATGAGTGTGCTACTGTCGATTTCTCCTTTTATGGGTTTTAGCATTTGCCTTATGTATTGAGGTGCTCCTATGGTTGGTGCATAAATATTTACAATTGTTATATTTTCTTCTTGGATCGATCCCTTGATCATTATGTAGTGTCCTACTTTGTCTCTTGTAATAGTGTTTGTTTTAAAGTCTATTTTTTCTGATACGAGAATAGCTACTCCAGTTTTCTTTTGGTTTCCATTCGCATGGAATATCTTTTTCCATCCCCTTATGTTCAGTCTGTATGTGTCTCTAGGTGTGAAGTGGGTCTCTTGTAGACAGTATATATATATATGGGTCTTGTTTTTCTATCCATTCAGCCAGTCTGTGTCTTTTGGTGGGAGCATTTAATCCATTTACATTTAAGGTAATTATCGATATGTATGTTCCTATTACCTTTTTTTTTTTAAACATATTTATTCGGGTATAATTGCTTTACAATGGTGTGTTAGTTTCTGCTTTATAACAAAGTGAATCAGCTATACATATACATATGTTCCCATATGTCTTCCCTCTTGCATCTCCCTCCCTCCCACTCTCCCCATCCCACCCCTCCAGGCTGTCACAAAGCACCGAGCTAATATCCCTGTGCCTTGCGGCTGCTTCCCCCCAGCTATCTACCTTACTACGTTTGTTAGTGTGTATATGTCCATGACTCTCTCTTGCCCTGTCAAAACTCACCCTTCCCCCTCCCCATATCCTCAAGTCCGTTCTCCAGTAGGTCTGCGTCTTTATTCCTGTCTTACCCCTAGGTTCTTCATGACATTTTTTACCATTTTCTTAATTGTTTTCTGTTTGTTATTGTAGGTCTTTTCCTTCCCTTGTGTTTCTTGCTTAGAGAAGATCCTTTAGCATTTGTTGTAAAGCTCGTTTGGTGGTACTGAACTCTTTCAGCTTTTTCTTGTCTGTAAAGGTTTCAATTTCTCCATCAAATCTGAATGAGATCCTTGCTGGGTAGAGTAATCTTAGTTGTAGGTTTTTCTCCTCATCACTTTAAATATGTCCTGCCAGTTCCTTCTGGCTTGCAGAGTTTCTGCTGAAAGATCAGCTGTTAACCTTATGGAGATTCCCTTGTGTGTTATGTGTTGTTTTTCCCTTGCTGCTTTTAATATGTTTTCTTTGTATTCAGTTTTTGACAGTTTGATTAATATGTGTCTTGGCGTGTTTCTCCTTGGATTTATCCTGTGTGGCGCTCTCTGTGCTTCCTGGACTTGGTTAACTATTTCCTTTCCCATATTAGGGAAGTTTTCAGCTATAATCTCTTCTAATATTTTCGCAGTCCCTTTCTTTTTCTCTTCTTCTGGAACCGCTATAATTCGAATGTTGGTGTGTTTAATGTTGTCCCAGAGGTCTCTGAGACTGTCCTCAGTTCTTTTCATTCTTTTTTCTTTATTCTGCTCTGCAGTAGTTATTTCCACTATTTTATCTTCCAGGTTACTTGTCTGTTCTTCTGCCTCAGTTATTCTGCCATTGATCCCTTCTAGAGATTTTTTAAAATTTCATTTATTGTGTTGTTCATCATTGCTTGTTTCATCTTTAGTTCTTCTAGGTCCTTGATAAATGTTTCTTGCATTTTGTGTATTCTATTTCCAAGATTTTGTATCATCTTTACTATCATTATTCTGAGTTCTTTTTCAGGTAGACTGCCTATTTCCTCTTTATTTGTTAGGTCTGGTGGGTTTTTATCTTGCTCCTTCATCTGCTGTGTGTTTTTCTGTCTTCTCATTTTGCTTATCTTACTGTTTTGGGGTCTCCTTTTTGCAGGCTACAGGTTCATAGTTCCCGTTGTTTTTGGTGTCTGTCACCAGTGACTAAAGTTGGTTCAGTGGGTTGTGTAGGCTTCCTGGTGGAGGGGACTAGTGCCTGTGTTCTGGTGGATGAGGCTGGATCTTGTCTTTCTGCTGGGCAGGTCCATGTGTTGTGGTGTGTTTTAGGGTGTCTGTGGACTTATTATGATTTTAGGCAGCCTCTTTGCTAATGGGTGGGGTTGTGTTCCTGTCTTGCTAGTTGTTTGGCATAGGGTGTCCTGCACTGTAGCTTGCTGGTCGTTGAGTGAAGCTGGTTGTTGGTTTTGACATGGAGATCTCTGGGAGATTTTCACCGTTCTATTTTACGTGGAGCTGGGAGGTCTCTTGTGGACCAGTGTCCTGAAGTTGGCTCTCCCACCTCAGAGGCACAGCACTGCCTCCTGGCTGCAGCACAAAGAGCCTTTTATCCACATGGCTCAGAATAAAAGGGAGAAAAAGTAGAAAGAAAGAAAGAATGAAGGAAAGTGGATAAAGGAAAATAAAATAAAGTAAGATAAAATAAAATACAGTTATTAAAATAAAAAATAATTATTAAGAAAAAAATTTTTTTAGAAAGTAAAAAAAAAACCGATAGATTGAACTCTTGGACAAATGGTAAACGCAAAGCTATACAGACAAAATCTCACACAGAAGCATACATGTACACACTCAAAAAAAGAGGCAAAGGGGAAAAAATTATAAGTCTTGCTCTCAAAGTCCACCTCCTCAATTTGGGATGATTCGTTGTCTATTCAGGTATTCCGCAAATGCAGGGTACATTAAGTTGATTGTGGTGATTTAATCCGCTGCTCCTGAGGCTGCTGGGAGAGATTTCCCTTTCTCTTCTTTGTTCTCACAGCTCCCAGGGGCTCAGCTTTGGATTTGGCCCCGCCTCTGCGTGTAGGTCGCCGGAGGGTGTCTGTTCTTCGCTCAGACTGGACGGGGTTAAAGAAGCCGCTGATTCGGGGCCTCTGGCTCACTCAGGCCGGGGAGAGGGAGGGGTACGGAGTTTGAGCGAGCCTGCGGTGGTAGAGGCTGGCATGATGTTGCCCCAGCCTGAGGCGCGCCGTGCGTTCTCCCGGGGATGTTGTCCCTGGATCCCGGGACCCTGGCAGTGGCAGGCTGCACAGGCTCCCCGGAAGGAAGGTGTGGAGAGTGACCTGTGCTCGCATACAGGCTTCTTGGTGGCAGCAGCAGCAGCCTTAGCATCTCACGCCCGTCTCTGGGGTCTGCACTGTTAGCCGCAGCTCGCACCCGTCTCTGGAGCTCCTTTAAGCAGCGCTCTTAATCCCCTCTCCTCGCGCACCAGGAAACAAAGAGGGAAGAAAAAGTTTCTTGCCTCTTCGACAGGTCCAGTCTTTTTCCCGGACTCCCTCCTGGCTGGCCGTGGTGCACTAACCCCCAGCAGGCTGTATTCACGCCGCCAACCCCAGTCCTCTCCCTGCACTCCAACCGAAGCCCGAGCCTCAGCTCCCAGCTCCCTTCCGCCCCGGTGGGTGAGCAGACAAGCCTCTCAGGCTGGTGAGTGCTGGTCGGCACCAATCCTCTGTGGGGAAATCTCTCCTCTTTGCCCTCCGCACCCCTGTTGCTGTGCTCTCCTCCGCGGCTCTGAAGCTTTCCCCCTCTGCCACCCACCGTCTCCGCCCATGAAGGGGCTTCCTAGTGTGTGGAAACATTTCCTCCTTCACAGCTCCCTCCCACTGGTGCAGGTCCCGTCCCTATTCTTTTGTTTGTTTTTTCTGTTTTCTTTTGCCCTACCCAGGTACGTGGGGAGTTTCTTGCCTTTTGCGAGGTCTGAGGTCTTCCGCCAGCGTTCAGTAGGTGTTCTGTAGGAGTTGTTCCACGTGTAGATGTATTTCTGATGTATCTGTGGGGAGGAAGTTGATCTCCTCATCTTACTCTTCAGCCGTCTTCCGCCTCTCCTGTAAGAGTTTTAATTACAATCTGGGTATAGTAGAGAGGTGATAATAAACAACATCTCTCTTACACAGCTAATAATTGCAGGGAAAAAGTGCACACATGGGTGCACGTATGTGTGTATGTGTGTCTCTGGTGCGGGGAAGAGGGAGAGAGAAAAAAAGGGGGATAGGTAGGTATGTAGATGAATTTTGAACAACGTTGGATAAATTAGACAAATCTAGTTATGTGGTAGACTTGCAGATAATTCTCCCAACCCCTGTCCCTCTCCTGGTCCTTCTCTGTTGGCAGAGCTGGCTTACCCTTGTAGGCTTATATACTTGCTTTCCAGCTTCCCTTGCAGCTAGGACATTGGAATATAAACTTGACTGTGCCAATGGAAATGGAAAGGAAAAGTCTTTTGTTAGGTGTCAGGAAAGGTAATTCTCTGCAAATGAAAAGAGATGAAAAGCATAAAACACTCTTCTTTGGTGATTGTGGCGGTGAGTGCACATGAAGTCTGGGATTTCTGAAGCCTTGCAGTCATGAGAGAGATAGAGCTGATATGGGGAGGATAACAGAGGAGACCAATAGAAAGAATTTACTTGGGTCATGATAATACCTTCTTGACTTAGAACCAAATCTGAAACAACACTGCCTCTGGAAATTTTTGTGTACAAAGTATTAGATGTATAAGTAATTTTAAGGTGGTTAATCTGTTAATTACAGCACAATCAACTGACACAAGTGATCAATTCTTATCATATATATATATATACGTATAAATGTGCATAGGTATAAAAATGTGCATAGATGTGTGTATATATATATACATACATACACACATTTATGTCAGTATGTATATGTATATATATATATATATATATGTGTGGGTATACATATATGTGTGTGTGTGTGCTTTTTCCTTCAGTATTATGTAACTCACTCTTCCAAACATTTAGACCAATCAGAATGAAGAGAGTGCAACTTAATCACTGTTTTTCAATTGACAGTATGTTCTAAAATGATTAAGTAATTACAGTTGAGTGGAGATACACTCAAGTATTTATGGAATTTTTCTACTTTATCACATATGTCCAGGACCTTCTGAAACTGGGTGCCATCATTACATAGCCATTTTTAGCAAAACACAGCTAAAGCTGAGTTCTTGTTTCTGTGCTGTGATTTCAAACTAAAGTATATTAGCTTATTTGAGGATTTTAAAAAACATGGGACATTTATGACTCTTGGGCCCCAATGGACTTCTTTGGCTCTGTTCGCATATTTGTGTGATTGTGTGTGAAACAGTTTTGCATTGTGTACCAGACCTATGTATAATATACCATTTACACTTGTTTTAAAATACAAAGTAGTTCCTATAATGTCCTGATCTAAATATATCATAGTACTTCTTTAGAGTAGAAAATAAACATGTAACTGTAATAAAATGCAAAATAACTTTAAAATCATTGTCAGAACATAGTTATATGTGTATTCAAATGAAAATATTATTTAAATTTTAAACTATCAAGACCTAAAATTCCATTACATATTTTTGTGTATTAATACGATCTATGAACTCTTTCCTTGACCCATTCCAGCCAGTTTATCAGTATATACCATAAAGAGGATTAAAAGACTGTGACTCACTAGAGACTGATAAATCCTACCAACAATTCAAAGCACACATTTAACTCATGGTGACTGGATAATTTTAACTTCATATATAAAGGACAGCACATTCATTCATATAAATATTAAGTATATACACGTAATAGAATTTTACTAAATTTATAATTATTTGACAATTATTTACAGAAGAGCATTGGCTGTATATCATATATATCACTTTCCAGTTGCATTGTATTTTAAGAGATTAATTTACATTCCAAACTTTTATTTGCATGTGATCTGTTACAGATGGCCTCCAGCCATCCTTATCAAGAGATAAGCATTCTCAGCTCTTGTAAACTATGGTGAATGAATATCAATCTGTTTTCCCTCTTTATATAGACTATAATTCCAGACGGAAGCCTGCTGTTTATAAATCTGAATTTCTGCCAAAACAGAGATGTTGAAATTCATTTGGATACTATCTGTATGCAGTGGTATATATATATATAAAATTTCTTTTAACTTAAAAAAAAATTCCAGTATATAGTTTGGATGGGAAACCTGATGAAGTCATAGCAAAAAGCAAAAAGATGGTTAAAAATGCGTCTTCAAGTCCAAATGTCAAAATGAACCTTCTAGATTCAACTGTCTCACAGCCATAAGGAAATTAAAATATACATATTTATTTTGCAAATGAAGAATAGAAATAAAGTAAATATTTTGAACTTGGTTTAAAGGGTTTTAACCTTATTCTTTTCAGATTTATTTATTTCTAAACTAAAATAACATTGATTTAAAATATACTGAATGGCATATGATCTTGAAATATTTTATTGATATAGGGGGAAAAGCTGAAATGTATATCTTTACATTTGCTTTGTCATTAACTTTACTGTAATCAACTTTATCATTAATAGAAACTGTTTGGTTTTGCTCACAGTGTGTTAACTTGTTCTAGAATAGTGCCCAGTATATAGTAAATAATAGATATTTGCTGTATGAATTAACTTTGAATGTTAGATTGCCATTACTGAAGGTTTAGGGAGGTCTTGGATAGGAGTTAACATATTGGAAGTATAGCTCATTTTCCCTTTAATCTCTCTCAGGCTATGCAAACAAACAAAGTACCAAGAGTAGTACATTAAGGTCATGTACCTTGGACCTACAAATCTATTTCATTACAAGAAAGAATATCATCTGTGAACAAATAATATACACATAAATATTTGCAAATATAGAAAATTACTACCGTTCTAGCAGTGACTGACTCTGGCCTTATAACTTAGACACCTGGGAGACTGCGTTCATCCTTCTAATTAACTGAGACAATCCTTTTTAATTTTCTTTTATTCTTCACTAAAATCCTAGCATTTATTCATTAATTATTTTAAGGCATTATGTTACATTCAGTAGATGACAGAAAGGTAAATAAATTTGGCTACCCTTAAGAAGTCCATAATTAAAATGGAGATATGTGTACAAAAATAGTTATAATACTCAACACCATCTGTTATTAAGGAATTGCAAATGAGAACAATAATGAGATACTACTGCACACTCCTAGAATATGGAATAAATCCAAAACACTGACAGCACCAAATACCGACAAGTATATGGAGCAACAGAAACTCTCTTCATTGTTGGTGGGAATGCAAAACAGTACAGCCACGTTGGAAGACAGTTTGCCAGTTTCTTACAAAACTAAACATTCTCTTACCCTTCAACCCATCAATTGTAAACTTTGGTATTTACCCAAATTAGTTGAAAATTTATGTCCACACAAAACTCTGCACATGGATGTTTATAGCAGTTTATACATAATTCCCAGACTTGGAAGCCATCAAGCTATACTTCAGCAGGTGAATGGTAAATAAACTGTTGTACGCCCTGACAATGGAATATTATTCATCTCTATAGAGAAATGAGATGTCAAGCTATGAAATGACCTGGAGGAACCTTAAATGCACAATCCTAAGTGAAAGAAGCCAGACTGAAAAAGCTACATAATGTATGATTCCAGCAACATTCTGGAAAATGCAAAATTATGGAGACAGTAAATGATGAGTGGGTTCTACAGGTTATAGAGGAGGGAGGGATGAATAGGTGGAGTACGGAAGATTCTTAGGGCATTGAGACTATTTTGTATTACACTATAATGATAAGTATATGTCACTATACATTTGTCTAAACCCATAGAGTGTACAACATCAAGAGTGAACCCTGATGTAAACTGTGAACTCTGGGTGACAAAGTAGTTTCATCGATTGTAGCAAATGTCCCACTCTGGTGGGCGATGTTGATAGTGGGTGAAGCTGTGCACGTGCGGGGTCAGGGAGTATATGGGAAATCTCTGTATCTTCCACGCGATTTTGCTGTGAACCTAAAACTGTTTTAAACTATAAATTACTTTTTAAAAATCTATATTAAAAAAGTAAGCAGTTTAGGGCTTCCCTGGTGGCGCAGTGGTTGGGAGTCCGCCTGCCGATGCAGGGGACGCAGGTTCGTTCCCCCGTCTGGGAAGATCCCACATGCTGCGGGGTGGCTGGGCCCGTGAGCCATGGCCACTGAGCCTGCACGTCCAGAGCCTGTGCTCCGCAACGGGAGAGGCCACGGCTGTGGGAGGCCCGCGTACCGCAAAAAAAAAAAAAAAAAAGCAGTTTAGAAGCAAAATCCATGTGCTTTGGGGATTTTATAGAAGATAATTTTTTCCTGGTTAAAGAAATTTTTTCTGAAAAATGTTACCATGATGTATAGATAATATTTTATTAAGGGTAAGAGTTCAGTATTGCTCACAGAGAGGAATGGCAAGGGCAAAAACTCTGGCAGTTGTAGTACGAGTAAATGGCACATATAGTAGACCCTTAACAATGCGGGGATTTGGGGCACTTGACTCCATGCAGTTGAAAATCTTTGACTCCCCCAGAACTTAATTACTAGTAGCCTACTGTTGACTGGAGGTCTTACTGATAAAATAAGCAGTTGGTGAAGGCATATTTTGTGTGTTATATGTATTGTATAATATATTCTTACAATAAAGTGAGCTAGAGAAAAGAAAATGTTGAGAAAATCATAAGAGAAAATACACTTACAGTACTGTATCATTTTTATCCATAACCTAGGTTTATTTCCTCTGTTTATAAGATGAATCACCTATCAGTACCTACATCAGTATTATCCACAAGATACAAAACACTAGATGTCATACATATTACTAACAGTAGACATCAAAAATGAAAAGATAATGTGAAAAAGAAATTGATATTTATTTACAGGTATAACGATTCATGCATTGGTAATGAAGGGGCAGAACTATGATTGTTTTATGGTAACCTAGTGTAATACATATGATTGCTTCACAGTAGCCTATCCTGTACACTAATGAATGAATCACTACCAATTTTTATAGCATGCAATGTTTCAGTCATATTCATAATACAGTATTGGAAACATCATTACATCAAAAAAAACTCCCTTACCTGTGATGATAGGCTGATATGAAGTTTCTCCAATTACAAGAGAGAAGCATACCATACAGTAATGTAATTATTTGAAAGCAAAGTTATGAAACAGAAAACTAACACATTATTAACTTTACATTAAATGTCACTCACCGTATGTTTTTGTAAGGATAGGCTATCTGCTTCAATAAAAGTTTTGCACACTATGTTGTACATGTACATTTTTGCATATTTATTGAAAAATTCCACCTGTAAGTGGACCCACACAGTTCAAACCCATGTTCAAGGGTCAACTGTAGTTTCATTGGACTGAAAAGTAGAGAACACTTAGTGGAATAATGAAAGCTAAGATTTGAAAGATAGACTTTTATAATTTTAAAGTTAGCTAGAATGTTTGATATACTCATTTTTCATTCTATAGGGAAAGAAGGAGACTTAGAATAGAATGTGTAATCATACACTTTACTAATTGTGTTATCCTAGAGTAACAATTAGTAATGGATAAGTTTGTTCACTTAATTCCTAATCCACATTTTTGTTATTTTATGCCTTGGCAACTATAGAAGATCCTTGAATGTTAAAATCAGGAGTTTAGACTTTATTCAACTGGCTGTGTTTTTTGTTGCTGTTTTTGTTTTATTATGTTAGAGAGTGGCAAAATAGAACATGATCTTAAGATCTATATGGTGGAAGTGAGCAGAATGGATTATGGACGAAGTGGAAAGACTCAAACATGAAAAATGGTCATTTTGATAGAGCAGACCTGAGTTACGGTAGTTGCAGTAGAACTGGAAAGAGGCTTGGCATGAATTTGGGTATCAATTAAGTAACAATAGTCATTGTGCCACAACAATCTTGAAACCCTGATTGTGTAGAAGGGGCAGGACATGGATGTTGGGGTTGAACTATCAACTCTTTTATTATGCAGCTTTGGATTGTATTAGCTCTTCAAATAAGTCCATATTACAGTTGTAATTTAAACATAACTATAAATAAAATAAACAAGTTTTAAAAGGATAATAAGGCTTTAATACTGACAGTAGATATGGGAGAAAGAGGAAATAAAAAGCTGAGAAGGTGAGCCTCGATTACTAATGGAATAATGTGACAAGTGGCAGGGGGAAATGTGAGGCGCTTTTTATGTTATGTAGTACATAGTGATGAGTTTGTTTTGGAAATATTAAACTTGATAATTTTTACCACGTAAGTGGAAATTTTCCAGCAGTGAAGTAGCAATAAGGGTTAGAAATTCAGAGAGGCCAAACTGGATTGAAAAGTCATGCTTACAAAAGTTGTCTCCTTGGAGTCAAAAGGATGTTAAGGCAAAGGAAGGGAAAGGACAAAATTTGAAATATACACATTAAGGACTGTGACATTTTATTAGGCATATATTAGTTCTCTGCTGGTCTAGGTGTGTGGTAGTCAAAGGAATGGGTGAAAATCTTTGCCTTCAGGTAGCTAACCGATGAGTGTTTCTCAAAGCAAAATCTTTGACCTACTTTACGATCTGGCTGAGTATCAAATGATCCAGAGGGGAAAAAGGATGAAACATTGCTTGAAATAGCTTTAATAAATATGAAATGCAAGATTAATTATGATATCATCATCAGATTACTTTCTCAATACACTCTCAATTACATTCTCCGTAGTGGTTCATGACTATTATATCCTTGGTTGCTCAGGTACTGTGAGGGAAATATTGCTCACTTGGTCTTCGCTAACATTCGGTTAGCAAGGAGAAGGTCAGGTGCTTTCATGCTATTGTTTATATTTGTGAAATTTGCATATTATTTTATTGAGTTATATCCCAAATTCACAAAAGTGGACCAGGGAAATAAGATGATTTGTCAAAGTATGAGACTAATGTAACTCACAGTAAAGTAAACAGAAGAGAAAATAAGTGGATTTACAAGTGTATTATTTCCACCAAGCAGCCCAAAAAGAAGAGTTACATAGAAAATATGATGATGAACATCTGAAAATTGGATTTTGACTGTGCATCTACTTACCCTCTTTCCCTGGCACCCTGGCAATAATGAAACTATCAAACAGTGCGTGACATCATGAAAGTTTTCGCTTAAATTTCCAAAAAAGAAAGCATAGCGATCTCTTTGTAAAGCAGTCAAAACTGTCTTTCAGGGAAAGAGTAAAATAACACTTTTTGTAATAAAATGGATCAGTTTTTGTCATGAAAGGCTAAAAAGATTCTAAAAGTAAAGTGACATTTTTCAGAGCTGAAGATATCTTTGCCAAAACAAACATGCTTATTTCTGATCATGTTGTAAAGCTAGTTATAAGCCTATTTAACACAAAGGGGAAAATCATTTCTTTGATCAAATGACTGCTGGTTGTCACATCATATTAGGCATACAGTGTAAAGTAAAAATTGCTATCATGTATATGTTTTAGATAGATAGATGATATTATAGGTCTTTTGAGGTAGAGTAAGAGGAGCTCATGACAATTACCTTTATCTCCTTAGTGAAGAAGGAGATTGGGCCACGATTTGAGTGGCTTGATGATCTTAGGAAGGTAAATTGTATTTAAGGGTTATTCAAGAATTGATAGGTGCAGACTATAAACCTACACTAAAAAGTTAAAGAAAATGTAAAACTGCTTGGGGGTATTTTAGGGAACTTCACGGGAAACAAGAAATTATCGTGGAGCACAGTCGAAGATAATAGAGCTGGGCCTCATTGGAGCAAGAAAGCTTATTTCTCTTCCCCTTTGTGGGATTGCCTGGTGGCTTGGAAATGCTTCCCATTGCATAACTGTTCCATTCTGCTCTCTAAAGATTACCTTTTTTAGAAAGTAAGACTTTGCTAGTTATCTTCTGTGTCTTCAGTTTGCACATGGTACCATGTTGGCTGCCTCAGTCTTTTGTTTCGAGTTCAATTTCTTGGGAAGACAGACTTTGGTCTAGTTAGGGACAGTTATGTGGTAAGGGTTTAGAGGACATCCTTTGCAGATTATCATTGGTTCTCTGTGAATCGGAGGTGAGCAATCAGACATCTGTAATATAGACAAAAGATGAAAATGATAAAGGTGAGTGTCTGTGAGGACCACCTGAAATTCTTTTTCATAAAGGATGCTGTAGGGTGTGATTTAATCAATTTCTAGAGTAAATATAAAACCCCCAAACCAAGAGAGAAAATTTGGGGACTGTTGGAAGGCAGCTAGCATTTCTGCGTGTCTTGTGAGTAGAGGCACTGACTGCCTTTGTTTGGAACTGTCTTCAAAGGATATTTGTAGAGTGAACAGGCTTGGACAAAAAAGATAATGTCTCCCCTTGGGGAAAAGGGTGGGTTTGCTGACTGTTCAGTATGATAAAGATGGTATCTTCCTCCAGGGCGAGGTCTAGGCTGACTTACTACCCATTATAAAAGATTCAGGTTCCCTGAGCTCGGGATTTCTTTCCTGTATGTATCCCACTATGTGTGCAGGTGACAACTGGCCTTTTTCTTGTTGCTCTGTGAGTCTTGTAACTTGGGGAACTGATGCAAGTGTTGATACTCTGGCTACTACTATTCCTATAATGGCCAGTGGCCCTTTGTCACTAATGCAGGCGTCTTGTGTCTTCTGCCACCATCCATGAAACTGTGGCAGGCTGAATTAGCTTGCAAGTAGGGGAAAATCTCAGATCCTTCACAGTTCTTGACAGAATTATCCAGATTTTAAGATAGACATTGTGTTTTAATGGTTGCCTATGGGGGCCTAGGGTAAGGAGGCAAGTGAAACTGAAAAGTGGGCTGATAATCGGGAGGATAGGAGAGTGTGAGGTAACCGAAAGTCTTAACTAGGGACAAAATAGAGAGTGAGTGTAGTGGGAGAGTGGGTGACAGGAGAGTAAGAAAATTTTGAACCCCTAATCTGGGGTACTCTGTAGGCTTCACAGAAGTTTCTACTTACTACCTTTGAAAACTAACTTCCGGTTTCTCCAATTTCAATTTCACCAATTTATTGCTTCTATGTCTTCTTCACTTCTTGATTTATACAAACACTTGATTTCTAGTGGTTTATTTTTGTAAGTTATTTGACAGTAAACAGTTTGATTTGCTCCCAGATATCCCATATGTAACCCATATGCCAACTAGAGATTCCCTTCTCCTAAGAGATTGGTTTGAGCCTCCCTCCATTATGAAATTTGAAAAGTCAAATGCTCTCCCACAAATTTTTGTGAATTAATGAGGAGATTTTTATTTCCATGTCTCCTTTGGATCCGAATCCCTGTCTCCTCAGATTTCTTGCTATTTATTCTGTCCCTAGTGGCTCTTCCTTTATCATCAGACTGATATCACTCAAACGTGAAACTCAGTCCCTTCCTTGAGTGGCAGCTGCCCCACTCCGTGTTCTCTGTCTTTGTTGTAGAGCTTACCATTATTTGGGGGAAGTGTCATAGTAATTCAAGCAACTCTTAAGTGTCAGTTATCCTCTTATAAGTGCTCTTCGATTCCTCTCTTGGTTACTTGCCCATCTTCTATCTTTTTTATTGATACATCTTTCTTAGAAACATAATTATAATGTGCTATTATATATAATATTTATGTATATACTTAATATATAATTTGTATATTATAACATTCTCATGGTAACAATAATAGTAGCAATGTAAATTATTTTCTCATTCATAACAATTCAGCACTTACTCAAATTAGCTCTGAATTTCTCTTTGCAGTTAGAAGAGCTCAGTCGAAGCTTTAAATTCCTTGGAAGGGCTAATATGTTCAAGGTTTAGACAAAAGTTACTTTTCTCTCCAGGCCTAGTATGTATATATAAGCTTATGTGCTTGTATGTGAATTGAGATAGAGTTCCTTTGCATGATTACAATTATTTAATACTTTTCATCTTTTACCAATTGCTTATTCTGTTTTTCTTCTAAGATATTATTTATTCATTTTTACTTGTATATTTTACTCACATAGAGTAACACTCTCTTTGTGACATGCAGTTCTTTGGGTTTTGACAAAGGCATAGAGTTATGTAGCCGCCACCACGACCATAAAATAGAATGTTTCCATTACACCCGAAACGCCCTCATTCTTTCCCTTTTTAAACAACTCCTGTCCCCACCCCCTACACCTGGCAACAACTGGTCCATTCCCTGTCCCTGTAGTTTTGCCTTTTACATGATATCATATGAGTGGCCTCACACGACATGTAGACTTTTGGCTCTGGTTCTTTCATTTAGCAAAATGAAGTTGAGACTTATCCATGGTGTGTGAATCAATACTTTGTTCCTAGAAATCTCTGAGTACTATTTCTTTGAGTGAATATACCATAATTTATCCATTTACTTTATTGAAGGAAATCTGAGTGGTTTCCATTTTGGGTGATTATGAATAGAGTTGCTGTAAACATTTGCATACAGGTTTTGGTGTGAATACGTTTTTATCTCTTGGATAAGTATCTAGGAATGCGAATGCAATGTTATATGATAGATGTGTGCTTACTTTTATAAGACATTGACAAACTGTTTTCCAAAGTGACAGTACCATTTGCATTCCTGCTAGCAAAGTATAGAGTGCCAGTTGCTCCACTCCTAACTAATACTTGCTGTTGTCAGGACTTCTGTTGTTGTTATTCTAATAGCTATGTAGCAGTATCTCATTGTACTTTTACTTTCCTTTGTCCTTATGAGTAGTGGTATTGAGCATCTTTTCCTATGTTTCCTTGAATCCACATATATTCTTTGATGAAGTGTTTGTTTAGATCATTACTCATTTATTTATTTTTTATTTTTTTATTTTTTAACATCTTTATTGGAGTATAATTGCTTTACGCTGGTGTGTTAGTTGCTGCTTTATAACAAAGTAAATCAGCTATACATATACATATATCCCCATATCCCCTCCCTCTTGTGTCTCCCTCCCACCCTCCCTATCCCACCCCTCTAGGTGGTCAAAAGCAGAGCTGATCTCCCTGTGCTATGTGGCTGCTTCCCACTAGCTATCTATTTTACATTTGGTAGTGTATATATGTCCATGCCACTCTCTCACTTCGTCCCAGCCTACCCTTCCCCCTCCCTGTGTCCTCAAGTCCATTCTCTACATCTGCGTCTTTATTCCTGTCCTGCCCCTAGGTTCTTCAGACCTTTTTTTTTGGTTTCCATATATATGCATTAGCATATGGTATTTGTTTTTCTCTTTCTGACTTATTTCACTCTGTATGACAGTCTCTAGGTCCATCCACCTCGCTACAAATAACTCAATTTCATTTCCTTTTTATGGCTGAATAATGTTTCATTGTATACATGTGCCACATCTTCTTTATCCATTCATCTGTCGATGGACACTTAGGTTGCTCATTACTCATTTATTAATTTGGGATATTTGTTTGCTTATTATTGAGTTTTTGAGAGTTGACTGTATATCCTAGATCCAAGTATTTTGTCAAAAATGTGATTTGCAAGGGCTTCCCTGGTGGCGCAGGTTGGGAGTCCGCCTACTGATGCAGGGGACGTGGGTTCGTGCCCCGGTCCGGGAAGATCCCGCATGCTGCGGAGTGGCTGGGCCCGTGAGCCATGGCCGCTGAGCCTGCGCATCCGGAGCCTGTGCTCTGTGACGGGGGAGGCCGCAGCAGTGAGAGGCCTGCGTACCGCAAAAAAAAAAAAAAATGTGATTTGCAAATATTTTCTCCCAGTCTGTGTCTTGTCTTTATACATTTTAAACCGTATCTTTTACAGAACAGGTATTTCTATTTTGGTATATCTAATTTATCAGTTTTCCTTCCATGGATCATATTTTGGTATCATGCTGAAGGACTCTGCTTAAACTAAGGTTGAACAGATATGCTCTTTTTTAAGACTTACTCTCTACCTCCATACATTCATAGCCTCCCACATTATCAGTATCACTCCCCAGTTTGGTTCTTAAAAAATGTTTACCAGGGATGAACCTACATTGACACCTCATAACCGCCCAAGGTCCATAATTTAACTTAGGAGTTGTACATTCTGTGGGTCTGGACAAATGTATAATGACAAATATCCATCATTATAATATCATGCAGAGTATTTCCACTGCTCTATTCATCTCTCTCCCCCAACCCCTGACATCCACTGATCTTTTTATTGTGTACATAGTTTTGCCTTTCCAGAAAGTCATATGGTTGGCATCATACAGTATGGAGCCTTTTCAGATTGGCTCCTTCACTTAGTAATATGCATTTAAACTCCCTAAACCCTGCTGATGTCTTTTCATGGCTTGATAGCTCATTCCTTTTTAGTGCTGAATGTATTTCATTGTCTGGTGTACCACAGTTTATTTATTCATTCACCTACTGAAGGACAGCTTGCTTGGTTCCAAGTTTCGGCAATTATGGACAAATCTACTATTAACATCCACACACAGTGTTTTTGTGGGGGCATAATTTTTCACTCCTATGGGTACACATCAAGGAGTACTACTGCTGGATCATAGGTAAGAGTACGTTTAGTTTTGTAAGAAAAAGCCAAACTGTCTTCCAAGATGGCTGTACCATTTTGCATTCCTATAAGCGATGAGTGAGGCTTTCTGTTGTTCCATATCCTTGCCAGCATTTGATGTTGTCATTGTTCTGATCTTGGCCATTCTAATAGGTGTAGAGTTGTATCTCATTGTTTCAGTTTGCATTTCCCTGATGATATACGATGCAGAGCATCTTTTCATACGCTTGTTTGCCATCAGTATATCTTCTTAGGTGAGGTGTCTGTTAAGGTATTGGCTCATGATTTAATCGAGTTGTTGGTTTTCTTATTGTTGAGTTTTAAGAGTTCTTTGTATATTTTGGATAATAGTCCTGTATCAGATGTGTCTGTTGCAAATCTTTTCTCTCAATCTGTGGCTTATCTTATAATTCTCTTGATATTTTCTTTTGCAGAGAAGAAATTTAAAATCTTAATGTAGCCCAGTTTATAAATTATTTCCTTCATGGATTGTGCCAATGGTGGTGTATCTAAAAAAGCATCATCATACCAGAAGCCATCTAGGTTTTCTCCTATGTTTTTCTTCTAGGAATTTCATAGCTTTGCATTTTACATTTAGGTCTGTGATCAATTTTGAATTAGTTTTTGTGAAGAGTGTATGACCTGTGTCTAGATTCGTCATGTGAAAGTCCAGTTGTTCCAGCACCACTTGTTAAAAAGACTGTTCTCCATTTTAGTACTTTTGCCCTTTAGTCAAAGATCAGTTAGGTATATTTATGGGGATATATTTCTGGGCTCTATATTATGTTCCATTGTTCTGTTTGTCTATTCTTTTACCAATAGCACAATGTTTTGATTATTTCAGCTTTATAGTAAGTCTTGAAATCAGGTAGTGTCATTCCTCCAACTTTGTTTTTCTCCTTCAATGTTGTGTTGGCTCTTCTTGGTCATTTGCCTCTTCCC
Source organism: Phocoena phocoena (assembly GCF_963924675.1). NCBI lineage: Eukaryota > Metazoa > Chordata > Mammalia > Artiodactyla > Phocoenidae > Phocoena > Phocoena phocoena. The sequence continues at coordinate 41,588,606 of NC_089231.1, forward strand.
ACAAACTTTAAAACAGTTTGTCGCTATCCATAAAATAATTTGCTGGGATTTTGACTAGATGTGCCTTCAATCCATAGATCAAGTTGGGAAGAACTGACATCTTGACAATAGTGACTGTTCCTATCCAGGAAGATAGAATATCTCTCCATTTATATACCTCTTCTTTGATTTTATTCACCAGGGTTTCGTAGTTTTCCTTGGATAGATCATGTACATATTTTGTTAGGTTTATATCTAAGTATTTTATTTTTTGGTGCTAATGTAAATGATATTGTTTTTATTTCAAATCTACTTGTTCATTGCTAGTATATGGAAAATCAGTTGACTTTTGCATATTTAGCCTTTTATCCTGCACCCTTGTTATAACTGCTTATAAATCCCAGGAGTTTTTACTGTTGTTGTTGTTGATTCTTTTAGATTTTCTACACAGATGATCATGTCATCTGTGAACAAAGACAGTTTTATGTCTTCCTTCCCAATCTGTATATCTTTCATTGCCTTTTATAGCATTAACAAGGACTTCCAGTACAATGTTTAAAGGAGTGGTGAGGGGGGAAAATCCTTACCTTGTACTTGTTCTCAATGGGAAAGCTTTGAGTTTCTCACCATTAAATATGACATTAGCTGTAGTTTTTTTGTAAATAGTCTTTGTCAAGTTGAGAAAGCTCCTCTCTATTCCTAGTTTACTGAAAGGTTTTACCATGAATGTGTACTGGTTTTTGTCAAAAGCTTTTTCTGCATCTATTGATATGATCATGTGATTTTTTTGGTCTTTTTTAAGTTTGTTGACATGATGGATTACCTTAGTTGATTAACCAACCTTGCATACCTGGATCAAATTCTACCTAGTCATGGGATTCTCCTATGTTTTCTAGTAAGACATTTTATAGTTTTACATTTTACATTTATTATATGATCCATTTTGAGTTAATAAAGTATGAGGGGTGGGTTAAATTTTATGTGCTTTTCAGCTAATGGATGTCTATTGTTTTCTATCAAATTCATTTTATTAGGATTATAAGGTTAATCGAATTATTTAAAAATATGAGAAAGAGGAAGTTAAATTTAAAAAATAACCCTTAATCCCACCACCCCAAAATTGTCACTGTTAAACATTTTGGTGCGTTGCTTTCCACACTTTATTCTTTCTGCACTCAGTTTACAATAAATTGGGGAAGATATGAAACCATTCACAAATGTATTTTTGTATTGCTATTTTACTGATATAATTTATGTACCATAAAATTCACCCTTTTAACATGAACAATTTAGTGGTTTTAAGTATATTCACCAGGCTGTGCAACCATCATCACTACATAATTGCAGAATATAGTCATCATCCTGAAAATAATTGCTCACATCCATTAGCATTCACTCTTCATTTGTCCCTCCTCCTAGGCCCTGAAAACTAATCAACTTAACTATCTCAATGGATTTGCCTATCCTGGAAATTTTATATAAATGGAATGATACAATATGTGGCCTTTATGTCAGCCTTCTTCCACTTAGTGTAATGTTTTCAAAGTTCAACCATGACATAGCATGAATTAGCACATCATTTCTTCTTATGTATGAGTAATATTCCATTGTATGGATATGCCAAATTTTGTTTATACATTCTTTAGTTGATTGATACTTTGAGTAGTTTCTACTTTTGGCTATCATGAATAATTCTGCTATGAACGTTTGTGTACAAAATTTTGTGTGGACATAGTATTCAATTCTCTTTGTTTTATACCCAGGAGGGGAATTCCTGGGTCATATGGTAACTAACTATTTTAGGAACTGCCAAGCTGTTTCCAAATAGCTTTACCATTTAAATTCACACAGCAACGTTTGAGGTTTCCAAATTCTCCACATGTTAACTAACACTTGCTATTTCCCATTTTTAAAAATTATAGTCATCCTAGTGGATATGGAATAGTATCAGCTTGTGGTTTGCATTTATCTAAATGACTAATCACGTTGAGCATCATTTCATGTGCTTATTGACCATTTGTACAATGTATCTTCTCTAGGGAAATGTCTATTCAAGTTCTTTGCCCATTTTAAAATTGTGTTGCCTGTTTATTGTAGAACTGTTATGACTTCTTTATATATTCTGGAACTATATCCTTATCCAATATATTATGAGCAAATATTTTCTTCCACTCTGTGATTTGGATTTTCACTTCTTTGATAGTATTCTTTAACATGTAAAATTTTTAGTTTTGATACAGTCCAAATTATCTCTCTTTTCTTTGGTTGATTATGCTGTAGGTGTCATATTAATAAATTGTCACCTAAAGTGGGGTGATAAAGATTTGCACCTATGTTTTCTTCTAAGAATATTATAACTTTAGCTCTAACATTTAGGTTATTGATTCATTTTGAGTTACATTTTGGATATGGTATGAGAGAGGCATCCAGTTCAGTCTTTTGCACATGCATATCCAGTTGTCCTAGCACCGTTTGTCAAAAACTATTCTTTGCTTTACTGAATTGTCTTGGCACCCTTGTCAAAAACCATGTGACTATGGATGTATGATTTACTTATGAGTGCTCAATTCTACTCCGTTGATCTATATGTCTATCTTTATGGTCGTAGCATGCTGTCTTGATTATTGCACTTTTGTAGTATGTCTTGACATCAAGAAGAATGACTTCTCTAACTTTCTTTTTTGTAGATGGGTTTAGTTTTTCTGAGTCTTGCATCTTCAATGAATTTTAGGATCAACTTGCCAATTTCTTTTTTTTAACCTTTTATTTTTTTGTTGAAGTATAGTTGATGTACAATATTATATAAGTTACAGGTGTACAATATAGTGATTAACACTTTTTCAAGGTTATAATCCATTTATAGTTATTATAAAATATTAGCTATATTCCCAATGTTGTACAATATATCCTTGTAGCTTATTTTATACATAATAGTTTGTACCTCTTAAAAAAAGGAGTTGGAATTTTGATATAATTGTGTTGAATCTGTAGATTAATTTGGGGATATTGGTATCATACCAATATTAAGTCTTCTAATCTTGGAACTTGGGGTGTCTATTTATTTGTATTTTTTAAAATCAGCTTTATGAGGTAAATTGACATATAAAATTGTAAGATACTTAGAGTGTACACTGTGGTGATTGGATATACATGGTGAGAAGATTCCTCCCATCTAGATAATTAACACATACATCAGCTTTCTCTGTTTTTTTGGTGAAAAAATTTAAGTTCTATTGTCTTAGCAAATTTCAATGATATGGTACAGTGTCATCAACTGTAGTCACCATATTTTGCATTAGATCTTCAGATCTTATTCATATTATAGCTGAAAGTTTGTACCCTTTATGCAGCCTCCCTGCCAACCACTTTTCTACTCTCTGTTTCTATGATTTTTGACTATCTTTTTAGATTCCACATATGATACCATGAGGTTTTTGTCTTTTTCTGTAGGGCTTATTTCACTTAGCATAATGCCCTCAAGGTCCATCAGTGTTGTTGCAACTTGTACTATTTCCTCCTTTCTCAGGGCTGAATAGTATTCCATTATATATATATATATATATATATATATATATACACACACATATATATATATACATATATATGTGTGTGTATATATATAACACATTTTCATTATGTGTTCATCCATTGATGGACAAAGGTTGTTTGCATATCTTGGCTATTGTGAATAATACAGTGAACATGGGTGTTGTATAAGAGGAGAAAAAGTTAGCAGTCCCCTCGACAAGGATGGAAGAGGGCTTGCACAGCAACAGGGATGCAGAGGGCAAAGTGGAGACATTCCTGGACAGAGGGTTGGTGCCGACCAGCACTCACCAGCCTGAGAGGCTTGTCTGCCTGCCTGCTGGGGTGGGTGGGGGCTGGGAGCTGAGGCTCTGGCTTCAGAAGTCAAATCCCAGGGAGAGGACTGGGGTTGGCTGCATGAACACAGCCTGAAGGGGGCTAATGCACCACAGCTAGCCAGGAGGGAGTCCAGGAAAAAGTCTGGAACTGCCAAAGAGGCAAGAGACCATTGTTACAGGGTGCGTGAGGAGAGGGGATTCAGAGTACCATCTAGATGAGTGCCAGAGAGTGGTGCGAGCCGCAGCTATCAGCGTGGATGCCAGAGACAGGCACAAAATGCTAACACTGCTGCTACAGTCACCAAGTAGCCTGTGTGTGCAAGCACAGGTCACTATCCACACCCCCCCTCCTGGGAGCCTGTGCAGCCTGCCACTGCCAGGGTCACATGATCCAGGGACAACTTCCCCTGGAGAGCACACGGTGCACCTCAGGCTGTTGCAATGTCATGCTGGCCTCTGCTGCCTCAGGCTTGGCCCACATTCCATACCCCTCCCTACCCCCAGTCTGAGTGAGCCAGAGCCCCCTAATCAGCTGTTGCTTTAACCCCATCCTGAGCGAAGAACAGATGCCCTCAAGCGAGCTACATGCAGAAGCAGGGCCAAATCCAAAGCTGAACACCAGGAGCTGTGCAAACAAAGAGAAAGGGAAGTTTCTCCCAGCAGACTTAGGATCATCAGATTAAATCTCCACAATCAACTAGATGTACCCTATATCAGTGGAATACCTGAATAGACATTGAATCATCCCAAAATTGAGGCAGTGGACATTGGGAGCAACTGTAGACTTGGGGTTTGCTTTCTGCATCTAATTTGTTGCTGGTTTTATGTTTATCTTAGTTTAGTATTTAGAGTTTATTATCACTGGTAGATTTGTTTATTGATTTGGTGGCTCTCTTCTTTTTTTTTAATATATAGATATATTTGTTTTTTTCCTTTTTCCCTTTTTGTGAGTGTGTATGTGTATGCTTCTTTGTGTGATTTTGTCTTTATAGGTTTGCTTTTACCATTTGTCCTATGGTTCTGTTTGTCTGTGGTTTTTTTTACTTTTGTTTTGTTTTGGATAGTTTTTAGCACTTGTTATCATTGGTGGATTTGTTTTTTGCTTTGGTTGCTTTCTTTCTTTTAATTACTTTTAAATTATTTTATTTTATTTTATTTTTTTTTTGCAGTACACGGGCCTCTCACTGTTGTGGCCTCTCCCATTGTGGAGCACAGGCTCCGGACACGCATGCTCAGTGGCCATGGTTCACGGCTCATGGGCCCAGCCGCTTCGTGGCATGTGGGATCTTCCCAGACCGGGGCACAAACCTGCGTCCCCTGCATCAGCAGGCGGACTCTAAACCACAGCACCACCAGGGAAGCCCTAAATTTTTTATTTTTAATAATTTTTTTATTTTAATAACTTTATTTTATTATTTTTCTTTCTTTCTTTTTATCTACCTTTGCTTCTGAGCCGTGTGGCTCACAAGGTCTTCGTGCTCCGGCCAGCGTCAGGCCAGAGCCTCTGAGGTGGGAGAGCTGAATTCAGAACATTGGTCCACCGGAGACCTCCTGGTTCTATGTAATATCAAACAGCGAAAGCTCTCCCAGTGATCTCCATCTCAGAGTAAAACCCAGCTCCACCCAACGACCATCAAGCTACTGTGCTAGACACCCTATACCAAACAACTAGGAAGGCAGGAACACAACCTCACCCATTAGCAGAGAGGCTGCCTAAAATCATGATGAGGTCACAGACACCCCAAAACACACCACCAGACGTGGTCCTGCCCACCATAAAGACAAGATTCAGCCTCATCCACCAGAACACAGGCACCAGTCCCCTCCACCAGGAAGAGTACACAACCCACTGAACCAACCTTACCCACTGGGGGCAGACACCAAAACAGTAGGAACTATGAACCTACAGCCTGTGAAAAGGAGACCCCAAACACAGTAATTAAGCAAAATGAGAAGACAGAGAAGCACACAGCAGATGAAGGAGCAAGGTAAAAACCCACCAGACCAAATAAATGAAGAGGAAATAGGCAGTCTACCGGAAAAAGAATTCAGACAAATGATAGTAAACATGATGCAAAATCTTGGATATAGAATGGAGAAAATACAAAAAAGAACTAAAGAGCAAACAAACAATCATGAACAACACAATGAATGAAATTAAAAATTCTCTAGAAGGAATCAATAGGAGAATAACTGAGGCAGAGGAACAGATAAGTGACCTGGAAGATAAAAGAGTGGAAATAACTACTGCAGAGCAGAATACAGAAAAAAGAATGAAATGAATTGATAAAGAAAAAAGAATGAAATGATTTGAGGACAGTCTCAGAGACCTCTGGGACAACATTAAATGCACCAACATTTGAATTATAGGGGTCCCAGAAGAAGACAAAAAGAAAGGGACTGCGAAAATATTTGAAGAGATTATAGTTGAAAACTTCCCTAATATGGGAGAGGGAATAATCAAGTCCAGGAAGTGCAGAGAGTCCCATACAGGATAAATCCAAGGAGAAATACGCCAGGACACATATTAATCAAACTATCAAAAATTAAATACAAAGAAAAAATATTAAAAGCAACAAGGAAAAACCAACAAATAACATACAAGGGAATCCCCATAAGGTTAACAGCTGATCTTTCAGTAGAAACTCTGCAAGCCAAAAGGGAGTGGCACAATATATTTAAAGTGATGAAAGGTGAAAATCTACAACCAAGATTACTCTACCCAGCAAGGATCTCATTCAGATTAGATGGAGAAATTAAAACCTTTAGAGACAAGCAAAAGCTGAGAGAGTTCAGCACCACCAAAAAAGCTTTACAACAAATGCTAAAGGAACTTCTCTAGGCAGGAAATACAACAGAAGGAAAGACCTACAATAACAAACCCAAAACAATTAAGAAATGGTAATAGGAACATACGTATCAAAAATTGCCTTAAATGTAAATGGATTAAATGCTCCAACCAAAAGACATAGACTGGCTGAATGCATACAGAAACAAGACCCATATATGTGCTGTCCACAAGAGACCCACTTCAGACCTAGGGACACACACAATGGAAAACTGAGGGGATGGCAAAAGATATTCCATGCAAATGGAAATCAAAAAAAGCTGGAGTAGCAATTCTCTTATCAGACAAAATAGACTTTAAAATAAACACTATGACAAGAGACAAAGAAGGACACTACATAAGATCAAGGTCTCAATCCAAGAAGAAAATATAAGAAGTGTAAATATTTATGCACCCAACATAGGAGCACCTCAATACATAAGGCAAATGCTAAAAGCCATAAAAGGGGAAATCGACAGTAACACAGTCATAATAAGGAACTTTAACATCCCACTTTTACCAATGCACAGATCATCCAAAATGAAACTAAGTAAGAAACACAAGCTTTAAATGATACATTAAACAAGATGGACTTAATTGATATTTGTAGGACATTCCATCCAAAAACAACAGAATACACTTTCTTCTTAAGTGCTCATGGAACATTCATCAGGATAGATCATATGTTGGGTCACAAATCAAGCCTTGGTAAAGTTAAGAAAATTGAAATCGTTTCAAGTATTTTTTCTGAGAATAATGCTATGAGACCAGACATCAATTACAGGAAAAAATCTGTAAAAAATACAAACACATGGAGGCTAAACAATACATTACTAAATAACCAAGAGAGCATTGAAAAATCAAAGGGGAAATAAAAAAAAAACCTAGAAACAAATGACAATGAAAATACGACGACCCAAAACCTATGGGATGCAGCAAAAGCAGTTCTAAGAGGGAAATTTATAGCAATACAGTCCTACCTCAAGAAATAAGAAACATCTCAAGTAAACAACCTAATCTTACAGCTAAAGCAATTAGAGGAGGAAGAACAAAATAACCCCAAAATTAGAAGAAGGAAAGAAATCATAAAGATCAGATCAGAAATAAATGAAAAAGAAATGAAGGAAACAATAGCAAAGATCACTAAAACTAAAAGCTGGTTCTTTGAGAAGATAAACAAAATTGATAAATCATTAGCCAGACTCATCAAGAAAAAAAGGGAGACTACTTAAATCAATAGAATTTGAAATGAAAAGGAGAAGAAATACTCCTATTGCAGAAATACATAGTATTATGAGAGATTACTACAAGCAACTCTAGACCAATAAAATTGACAACCTGGAAGAAATGGAAATTAAGAAATTTAAGAAATTCTTAAAAAGCACAACCTTCTGAGACTGAACCAGGAAGAAATAGAAAATATAAACAGACCTATCATAAGCACTGAAATTTAAACTGTGATTAAAAAGCTTCCAACAAACATAAGCCGAGGACCAGATGGCTTTACTGGCGACTTTTGTCAAACATTTAGAGAACAGCTAACACCTGTACTTCACAAACTTTTCCAAAATATAGCAGAGGAAGGAACACTCCCTATCTCATTCTACAAGGCCACTATCACCCTGATACCAAAACCAAAGATGCCACAAAGGAAGAAAACTACAGGCTAATATCACTGATGAACATAGATGCAAAAATTCTCAACAAAACACTAGCAAACAGAATCCAACAGCACATTAAAAGGATCATACACCATGATCAAGTGGGGTTTATCCCAGTAATGCAAGGATTCTTCAATGTATGCAAATCAATCAATGTGATACGCCATATTAACCAACTGAAGGAGAAAAATCATATGATCATCTCAATAGATGAGAAAAAGTTTTCAACAAAGTTCAATACCCATTTATGATAAACACCCTCCTGAAAGTAGGCATAGAGGGAACTTACCTCAACATAATAAAGGCCCTATATGACAAAGCCATTGGCAACATCATTCTAACTGGTGAAAAACTGAAACCATTTCCTCTAAGATTAAGAACAAGACAAGGTTGGCCACTCTCACCAGTATTATTTAACAAAGTATTGGAAGTTTTAGCCACAGCAATCAGATTTGAAAAGCAGTTAAAAGGAATCCAAATTGGAAAAGAAGTAAAGCTGTCACTGTTTGCAGATCACATGATACTATACATCAAGAATCCTAAAGATGCTACCAGAAAACTACTAGAGCTCATCAATGAATTTGGTATAGTAGCAGGATAAAAAATTAATGCACAGAAATCTCTTGCATTCCTATACACTAATGATGAAAAATCTAAAACTAGAAATTAAGGAAACACTCCCATTTACCACTGAAACAAAAAGAATAAAATACCTGGGAATAAACCTACCTAAGGAGACAAAAGACCTGCATGCAGAAAACAATAAGACACTGATGAAAGAAATTAAAGATGATACAAACTGATTGAGAGATACACCATGTTCTTGGATAGGAAGAATCAACATTGTGAAAATGACTATAGTACCCAATGCAATCAACAGATTCAATGCAATCCCTATCAAACTACCAATGGCATTTTTCACAGAACTAGAATTAAAAATTTCACAATATTTATGGAAACACAAAAGATCCCGAATAGCCAAAGCAATCTTGAGAAAGAAAAACAGAGCTGGAGGAATTAGGCTCCTGGACTTCAGACTATACTACAAAGCTACAGTAATCAAGACAGTGTGGTACTGGCACTATAACAGAAATATAGATCAATGGCACATGGTAGAAAGCCCAGAGATAAACCAACACACATATGGTCACCTTATCTTTGATAAAGGAGGCAAGAATATACAATGGAGAAAAGACAGCCTCTTCAATAAGTGGTGCTGGGAAAACTGGACAGCTACATGTAAAACAATTAAATTAGAACACTCCCTAACACCATACACAAAAATCAACTCAAAATGGATTAAAGACCTAAATGTACGGCCAGACACGATAAAACTCTTAGAGGAAAACATAGGCAGAACACTCTATGACATAAATCATAGATCAGCGAGATCCTTTCTGACCCACCTCCTAGAGTAATGGAAATTAAAACAAAATAAACAAATGGGACCTAATGAAACTTAAAAGCTTTTGCACAGCAAAGGACACCATAAACAAGACGAAAAGACAACCCTCAGAATGTGAGAAAATATTTGCAAATGAAGCACTGACAGAGGATTAATCTCCAAAATATATAAGCAGCACATGCAGCTCAATATTGAGAAAACAAACAATGCAATCCAAAAATGGGCAGAAGACCTAAATAGACATTTCTCCAAAGAAGATATACAGATCACCAACAAACACATTTAAGGATGTTCAACATCACTAGTTATTAGAGAAATGCAAATCAAAACTACAATGGGGTATCACCTCACACCTATCAGAATGTCCATCATCAAAAAAATCTACAGACAATAAATGCTGGAGAGGGTGTGGAGAAAAGGGAACCCTCATGCACTATTGGTGGGAATATAAATTGATATAGCCACTATGGAGAACAGTATGGAGGTTCCTTAAAAAACTACAAATAGAACTACCATATGACCCAGCAATCCCCCTACTGTGCATATACCCTGAGAAAACCATAATTCAAAAAAGTCATGTACCACAATGTTCATTGCAGCTCTATTTAAAATAGCCAGGACATGGAAGCAGCCTAAGTGTCCATCAACAGATAAATGGATAAAGAAGACGTAGCACATATATATAATGGAATATTACTCAGCCATAAAAAGAAATGAAATTGAGCTATCTGTAGTGAGGTGGATGGACCTAGAGTCTGTCATAGTGTGAAGTAAGTCAGAGAGAGAAAAACAAATACCATATGCTAACACATATACATGGAGTGTAAAAGAAATGGTTCTGGAAAAACCTAGGGGCAGGACAGGAATAAAGATGCAGACATAGAGAATGGACTTGAGGACACGGGGGGGTAAGGGTAAGGTGGGACGAAGTGGGAGAGTGGTATGGACATATATATACTACCAAATGTAAAATAGATAGCTAGTGGGAAGCAGCTGCATAGCACAGTGGGATCAGCTCGGTCCTTTGTACCACCTAGAGGGGTGGTATAGGGATATGGGGACATATGTATATGTATAGCTGATTCACTTTGTTATAAAGCAGAAACTAACATGCCATTGTAAAGCAATTATACACCAATAAAGATGTTTAAAAGAAAAATACAGTGAACATGAGAGTACAGATATCTCTTCAATATTTTGTTTTTATTTCCTTTGGATATATACTAGGAAAAGTATTGCTGGATCATACGGTAGTTCGATTTTTATTTTTTTTGAGAAATAACATATTGTTTTCCATAGTGCCCACAACCATTTACAGTTGCTTTTCTTTGTGTCCTTGTAAACCCTTGTTATGGCTTTTCTTTTTGATGATTGCCATTCTAACAGGTGTGAGGCAATTATCTCATTGTGGTTTTGACTTTCATTTCCCTGATTATTAGTGATGTTGAGCACCTTTGCATGTACTTGTTGGCCATTTGGATGTTTTCTTTGGAAAACTGTCTATTCAGATCCTCTGATTTGTTTTGTTTTTTGTTTTTTTTTTTTTTTTGCGTTATGCGGGCCTTTCACTGTTGTGGCCTCTCCCATTGTGGAGCACAGGCTCCGGACGCGCAGGCTCAGCAGCCATGGCTCACAGGCCCAGCCGATCCGCGGCATGTGGGATCTTCCCGGACCTGGGCACGAACCCACGTCCCCTGCATCGGCAGGCGGACTCTCAACCATTGCGCCACCAGGGAAGCCCTCTGCTCTTTTTTTAATTGGACTTTTTTCCTGTTAAGTTTATAAGTTCTTTTTCTGTTTTGGCTATTAACCCCTTATCAGATATATGGTTTGCAGATATTTTCAACTAGTCCAGTAGGTTGCCCTTTCATTTTCTTGGTGGTTTTCTTTACCGTGCAGAAGGTTTTTAATTTGATATAGTCCTACTTGTTTACTTTGTCTTTTGTTGCCTTTGTTTTTGGTGTCGAATCCAAAAAATCATTACGCAGACCACTGTCAAGGAGCTTACTGCCTATGTTTCTTTTAGGAGTTTTATGGTTTCAGGTCTTACATTCAAATGTTTAATCCGTTTAGAGTTGATTTTTGGATATTGTGTAAAATAGGGGTGTAAGTCTCCTTTATTTCAACAGTATTTTGAAATTTTCAGTGTTCAAGTAATTTCTTCTCGAAAATTTGTTCGTAAGTATTTTCTATGGTGTTGCAAAGCGAATTGTTTTAGTAATTTCATTTTCAGATTTTTCATTGCTAGTGTATAAAACACAACTTTTATATATTGTTCTTGTATCCTGCAACCTTGCTAAACTCATTTACTAATCCTATCAGTTTTTCAGTTGGTTTGTAAGAATATTCTCTATACATTAATTTTTATAGATTGAATCAGCTTTATATTCCTGTGACTAACCCATGTGGTCATTGTGTATATAATTTTTTATATGCTGCTGAAATTAGCTTGCTATTATTTTGTTGGAGATTTTTGTATCTGTATTCATAAGGGATACTGATCTGTAATTTTGTCTTACTGTGATGTCATTGTATGGTTTTGGTATCAGGGTGATACTGACCTTAGAGAATCAGTTGGGAAGTATTTCCTCTTTTTTTTTTTTTTTTGGAGGAATATATACAGAGTGATGGTATTAATTCTTCTTTAAACATTTGGTAGAAGTCATTAGTGAGGCTGTATGGTCCTGGGCCCATATTTGTTGTAACTTAAAAAAAAATTGATATGCAATCTCTTTTTCTGTTCTGTGTCTATTCAGATTTTCTACTTTTTCTTGAGTCGGTTTTGGTTGTTTGTGTTTTGCTAGTAATTTGTCCACTTTCATCTATATGATCTATTTTTTTGTAAGCAGCTTATCCCCTTGTAATCCTTTTTATGTAGGTTGGTAGCAGTATTCCCTTTTTAATTCCTTATTTTAGTAATTTGAGTCTTCTCTCTTTTTGTAATTGGTTAGTCTAGCTAAAGATTTATCAGTGTTTTTGATATTTTCCATGAATGAATTTTTGTTTTCATTGATTTTCTCTCATTTTTCTATACTCTATTTCTGCATGTCTTACATTTAGCTTGCTTTTGTTTTTCTAATTTTTTTTTTTTTTTTTTTTTTTGTGGTATGTGGGCCTCTCACTGTTGTGGCCTCTCCCATTGTGGAGCACAGGCTCTGGACGCACAGGCTCAGCGGCCATGGCTCATGGGCCCAGCCGCTCCACAGCATGTGGGATCTTCCCGGACCAGGGCACGAACCCGCGTCCCCTGCATCGGCAGGTGGACTCTCAACCACTGTGCCACCAGGGAAGCCCTGTTTTTCTAATTTCTTATGACAGAAAATTAGGTTGAGATCTTTCTTTTTTAAACTGTAGTAAATGCCTTTACCACTATAAATGGTATAAATTTAAATGGTATAAATTTACTCCCTCAAAGCACTTCTTTTTCTGTATCCCCTAAATTTTGATATGGTTTTGTTTTCCTTCATCTCAAAGTATTTACTCATTGGTTATTGAAGAGTGTGTTGTTTTATTTCTAACATATTTGTGAGCTTTCCAAATTTCTTTGTTATTGATTTCTAATTTCTTTATATCATGGTTGTAGAAACATATCTTGTATGATTTCAATCCTTTTGAATTCATTGAGACTTATTTTTGGGGCTAGTATATGGCCTATAATGGAGAATGTTGCATGTGCACTTGAGAAGAATATGTATTTCTGCTGTTGTTGGGCAGAGGGCTCTAAAGATGCCTGTTCAATTTAGTTCAGTAGTCCCCAAACTTTTTGGCACCAGGGACCAGTTTTGTGGAAGACAATTTTTCCACAGACCAGCTAAGGGGGGATGATTTGGGGATGGTTCAAGGGCATTATACTTATTGTGTACTTTATTTCCATTATTATTACACTATAATATATAATGAAATAATTATACAGCTCACCAAAATGCAGAATCAGTGGGAGCCCTGAGCTTGTTTTCCTGCAACTAGATGGTCCTATCTGGGGGTGATGGGACACAGTGACACCCAAAGTGTGTTGCTTATGTCCAGTCTACTCCATAAGACGCAGCTTGTCACTTGGCACTCACTGATAAAGTTTTGATATGAGCTTGCAAGCAATTGATTTACTATGGTCTCTGTGCAGAGACCATACATTAGTTCTATGCTAATAATAATCTGTATTTGCAGCCACTCCCCAGCCTAGCATCACCACCTCAGCTCCATCTCAGATCATCAGGCATTAGATTCTCATAAGGAGCATGTAACCTAGATCCCTTGTATGTGCCTTTCATAGTAGGGTTTGTGCTCCTATGAGAATCTAAGGCCACCGCTGATCTTACAGGAGGTGGAGCTCAGGTGGTAATGAGAACAGTGGGGAGCAGCTGTAAATACAGATGAAGCTTCACTTGCTCACCCGCTGCTCACCTTCTGCTGTGTGGCCTGGTTCCGGTACCGGTCTGTGGCCTCGGGGTTGGGGATTCCTGGTTTAGTTGGTTTATAATGTTGTTCAAGTTGTCTGTTTCTTTGCTGATCTTCTGTCTAGTTTGATGCATTATTGAAAGTTGAGTATTGAAGTCTCCAACTATTATTTTTGAACTGTTACACCCTTTAATTCTGTCAGTTTTTTCTTCTTGTATTTTGTGGCTCTGTTCAGCATGTATATGTTAATGATTGTTATGTATTCTTGAAGGATTGTCAATTTTATCATTATAAAGTGTCATTCTTTGCCTCTAGTAATAATTTTTATCTTAAAGTCTGTTTGGTCTAACATTGATATAGCCTCTTCACCTCTCTTTTGGTTTCTGTTTGCATGGTATATCTTTTTCCATCCTTTCACCTTCAACATGTTTGTGCCTGAATATGAAGTATGTCTATTGCAGATGTCTTTTTGAATGATTCTGTTAATCCATTTTGCCAGTATCTGTCTTTTAATTGTTGTATTTAATCCATTTACATTTAATGTAATTACTGATAAGGAGATAACGAATGACTTATTTCTTCTACTTTGCTACTTGTTTTCTATATGTCATTTTTTTGTTTCTTAATTCCTTATTATTTTCATTTGCATTCAATACTTATTTACTTTGTACCATTTTAATTTTCCTTTTGTTTTCTTTACTATACATTTTTGAGTTATTTTCTTAGTGGTTGCTGTGAGGATTACCATCAATTTCTTTCTTTTTAAAAAATTTCTTAATATATAGCAGTCTAGTTAGGATTTTTATCAGCATAATCTCAATAGTATACAAAATTTTGCTCCTAAATTCCTGGAACCAGTAATCCTCCCAGTATTTGCTAAGAGGCTCTCTGTGTGTGTTAGGGCAAACCTTTGACACTTAGCTGGGTAGCCGACAGCTCTTTCTTAACCTTTACTTCATGTGTGTACAGAGCCTCAAGGTCAGCTAGAGGTGAGAACCTAGGTCCTTCTTAGACCTTCTCTGAGCATGCACACATTTCTATACATGTGTGTGTTCTTCTGGATTCCTAGGGAATAAGTTGGAGCCTTTCAAAACTGTATGGACATCTCATTTCATAGTTTTTATTTTATTTATTTATTTTTTATTTTTTTAATTTTTTTTTGCAGTACGCGGGCCTCTCACTGTTGTGGCCTCTTCCGTTGCGGAGCACAGGCTCTGGATACACAGGCTCAGTGGCCATGGCTCACAGGCCCAGCCCAGCCGCTCTGTGGCATGTGGGATCTTCCTGGACTGGGGCACAAACCTGTGTCCCCTGCATCGGCAGGCGGACTCTCAATCACTGCGCCACCAGGGAAGCCCCATAGTTTTTAAGCTTTTGTTTAGTCTATTGCTTGACTCAGATGTTATTCACTGTCTTAGGCAGCTATGAAAGTAAAACA
This sequence comes from Phocoena phocoena, assembly GCF_963924675.1. Lineage (NCBI taxonomy): Eukaryota > Metazoa > Chordata > Mammalia > Artiodactyla > Phocoenidae > Phocoena > Phocoena phocoena. The sequence goes on from NC_089231.1 coordinate 41,604,174, forward strand.
TTTTCCTGTAATTGTTTTCCATAAATGCTCCTGAGGGAAGGGCTTTTCACATTAGGTAAGTTCCAAGTCATTCAACTTCAGACAGACTGTTAAGTGGGGTCTCCCAGGGAACTATTAGACAGATAAAATAATGTGAACATTCTGTGGGACTAAGGCTTCAAAAAAGTTGCAGTTCCATTCTCTTTCTTCTGGTGGCTACAAGGTTGCACTAATAATGTGGGCTGTTACTTATCAAAGCTACTGCAGAGCAACATATTAGGAGATGGAACTAGAAGAAGTTAAAACACATGTTCAAGGGTCAGATATAAAATGCATTTCTTGTAAATAGCATATAGTTGGGTCTTGCTTTTTTAATACAATGCCTGCCTTTCAATTGGATGTTCATCAGAACATTTATATTTAATGTGGTTTGGGTTAAGTCTGTCATCTTGCTGTTTGCTTTCTATATGTCCAGTCTGTTCTTTGTTCTTTTCCCCCTCTTCTTTGCATTTTCTGAATTAAATATTAGTGGTTGCTGTACAGTTTACAGTGTACATCTTTAAATAATGAAAGTCTGCCTTCAAGAATTATACAACTTGTATAGTTCAGGAAGCCTATAATGGTACACTTTCAGTACACTCCTGACATTTATGCTATTAATATATATTAACAGTGTTTTTCCTATAAGTATGTGATAAATCCCATAATACATTATTTTGTTCTGATATCAATGATCTTTAAAGATATTTACATAATAAGAATAATATTCAAATATATTTACCCATGTGGTTACCATTCTAGTGCTCTTCATTCCTTTTATACACCCATATATCCATCTGGTATCATTTCTTTCTGCCTGAAAGACATTTCTCCATGAAGGATATTAACATTTCTTATAGTATAGGTCTGTTAGCCAAATTATTTTGGCTTTGTATGTCTGACAATATATCTTTTCCTCTTTTTTAAAACATACTGTGATTATTTATACATTTCTGTATATTTTAAATCTCATTCTTTGTTTTCTATTTACCTTGCTTTTCTTAATGTCCCTTTTCCATTACACTGACATTTTAAATTATCTTTTAATTCACATTTCCCATTTATAATTTGGAATTTATACACTAGATTTGTCTTAGTGCTTGCCATTTACATTCGAGATCATGCATAATTATTAAATTCTACATCTTGACCTTCCTGCTAGTCATTTTACTCTTACCGTATTTTCATGGATTACAATTGTTTTGTTTAGTCTTTTGAACTCCAGAATGTAGATAATATTATTGTTCTTTTATATAATTATTTCTTCTAAATATATATTATATATAACATATAAAGGTTATTTATCTTTATTTCATAAATCCAGTTATTTTTAGGCTTATATCCAAATTCACTAGTTTCTTTCCATATTTTTCTAGTCAGTTGGTATTTTCCTCTGCAGGTGTTTTTTCCCCCTAAAATTAGTGCTTTAGAAGTTCCTTTAGTTAGTCAGTGGTTGGTTATTTCTTAATTTTCTAGCTGAAAATATTTTTATTTAGACCTATTATTTTAACTCTTAAACTCTTTTTAAAAAGGTTATTTTATTTTCTATATTCCATTATACCTCCTGTTGAGAAATGTGCTGTCAGTCCTCTCTGTAGATGATCTGTCTCTTTTTCTTGAAGGTCTTCACATTTTTTTCTTTATCATTCTGTGGTGTTCTACAGATTCACTACAATGTGTCTAGGAGGAGACTTCAAAATAGTTATGCTTTTTGATATATATATTTTTTAAACTTCTGAATTCATGACTTTTATCAGTGTGGAGAATTATTATCTTCTTAAACTTAAAGAGGGTAAGAAGTTATGTAAAAATGAGTAGGAAGATTTAGAAAATAATAAAAGAGGAAAAAAAACAAATTTAGAAAGTAGGAACTCTAAGGTTTCAATAGAAATTTAGATAACATTGAAAAGAGAATTGATGAAGTGAAATCTGTGTGCAGATATTTCCCCAAATGCAGTCATTGTTCATTCATTCCTTTCCCTCTAATTCCTTGCACTTAGAAATCTGCTTCATTTTCCTTACTTCGCCAGAATCCAAGGTTTAGTCTCTTCTTCCCGCCACTCTCTCCAGTCCCAGAAGCTGTAGGTTCCTGGTATAGGCAATTGCTCCCAGAGAAAATTAAGCTTTAGTTTTCTGTTATAGCTTACTCCTCTGGTTTCATTTTGCCATTTCTTTTAAATTGTAATTTTTGGGTCCTTGAGGATTACCTGTACTTATGAGTGAGCTCAATAATACATTTAAGATGCTTGTGTTCTCTCTCTCTTTCCCCATCTATCTATATATAATACTTAAATAAGCAGTCTCAGATTTTCATTTTAGAAAGATACTTTTGGCTACTCTGAGAAGAATGAATTGTAAGAATCAGAAATAAAACAAGTAGAACAAAGTAGTAAATTGAATAAGTAATCCAAGCAAGAGATACAGGCAGATATCAGCAGATTAGAGAACAGTTTAATATGGATTATGTGGGAGGTGCAAAAGGTCAAAGATGACTATTTTAAAGCTTAACAGAACTTTGTATATCAATTATTACATACCTTTTGGGGTAACAGCTTGATCATTATAAATTTATAAACTATAGTTAATATTGTTCTGTTTCTTTAGTGGACATTATTGCATTGATAGATGTTTATTATTAGCTCAAGTTCAAATGATATACCTCTGATAATGGGACTTTGGGGAAATGGATATAGACAAATTTTTGTGTAATCTATTTTCTGTAAAAGACAAACATCTTTCTATTCCTCCCTGCTTACCTATGACAGAATCTGTTTATTTACTTCAAATTCAGGTGGCACACCCTGTTGAAGTGAGAATTACAAGGTGGCTATTTTTATGTTGTGTCCTTTTATTGTTTTATTAATGCCTTTCTAGCAAACATTTTATTTCCAAATTATAAACTAGTTGGTATCTACTGACCCAAATAAACTGTGATGTGATTATATTCTGATAGAGCTGTGGATAAAAACAGTCAGCTTTCCATTATATGATACTTCGGGGGTTTGACAGTCTTGTACTAAGGTTAATGGACGTTTAAAATATAACAATTTCTTGTAATATAACATTGTTTAGTGAGTAAGCTGGACATATGCATACAAGTTTCTCTCCTTCTGTATTTGATTTTAAGAACCTGGGAAATGTTCCCAACTCTTACAAAGATATATTTTATAAATTTTCATTCACTTGACTTTTTTTCTAGTACATAGTACAACCTAAAGATTTTAAACATTGAAAAAATACAACACTGTTAGTCACAACTAATAAATTAAAATAAACATATGTGCTTTTAAAAGTGTAGACATTTATTAATAATAAATATATATTATGTTTATTATTATTAAATTACTATCTGCTTATTATAGATTTCTTGAAAAATAAAGAAAAACGAAAGAAAAATACTACTGTTCTACTATCTAGAGACATCTGTTAGCACAGATTACATATTGAATATATGATATATGTTTCTTTAAAATCATTTCTTAATATACTTTGCTTTTCCTAGCTTCCTCAGTTCTAGTATACACTAATATTAAATGATCAGATAATTACTCGTTTTGAAAGCTTTAGTTAGCAGCTGTTTCAAGTTTTATATTTTAATGCCCCAGTATATACTGTACCCTGAGGAAGTGGAACAGTACTTGAATATGCAAACATTGACACCTAACTGAAGGCATGCCAGACCTGCTGAGAGCTTCTAGTACCATGTGAAATAATAGTGGTGAGAGGTGAGGCTAACCTTTCCAAATGGCAAAAGAAGCAGTCCAGAAAGCTAAAACCTTTTCTTCTCACTTCCCATTCACTTAAACTTCACATTGTAACGTGGGGTGCTCTGATCATGAGCCTCCTTCTGTGGGATCCTGATAACATAAACCGAGGTATTAAACATCAGTCAGTATACATTCTATGACTTATAGACAGATGTGTCTCCCAATTGAAACATACATTTGCTTTTAATCAATGTGGGCAAAAAAAAATTTTTTTAAGGGAACAAATCTGGCATTAAGGGCATGGATAATATCCTTAGGGAGATAGTAGAAACATTTCTACCAGTAATATTTGAAATAGTTTGGCAGTTTGGAAGGTGATTAAAGGAAGATTGTCTTTATTAATTATTGAATCATCTTTTGAAATAACTGCCTTGTAAAGTTGAATATTTCAGTGCAAAGACAACAGGAGTTAACAATCAGATAACACTTCAATTTGCATTTTAAAGCTTATATCTAATCTCAGAACTTTAACTCAAAGATCCTTTATGTTTTGGTAGCCAAATTTATTTAGTATTCAAATATATATATATATATTTATAACAAATTATGTATATATATACAACAAATCACTTTCAAATTTCTTAAGCAAACTGTTAAACTTAATTCTATTTGATACATACTTTTCATTTTCTTACATATTTTCTCCAGTTAAATATAATCTTTTCTGTAAGTGCTAGGTAACAAACAGTTGTTTAACAACAAGCTGATTCATCAAGCATCTCCATAAATATTCAGAAAAATCAATGATACAATGTATTTTCAGCAGCATAGGTATTGCTTATGATTTTATTAATTTTCAAATTTTGTGCATCGTATTAAAAAGATAATAAAAGCTTTATGAAAACTCCTGGTTATAGCAATAAAATATTAATTACTGCTCAAGAAGAGGACAGGTCTATATTGTAAACTATAGAAAAATTGTCGTCAAAATTTCAACTAGAGAATGCAATGTAGTTTCTTTGGCTTTTTCTTTGTCTACATCCAAACAATAATTTCTTTCAAAATCATGGTGCTTTCTGATGCATTTGAAAGAAAAGCAACCATGTCCGTTGACTTAGCTGCCAGAAGAGACACCCTTCTCCACCTGTGCTTGTTTTGCTCCAGTAAATAAACACACAACTTATTTCTTTTAGGCTCTGAGCAAAATCAGTTTCTGTATGCAATACTGAATCATCCCTCAGGAGTGCCTCTCCTGGACACGATTTACCTGGCTGGGGGTGGTAGGACACTGCCTACTGAAAATCCCCCTCCCACGTCCCTCTCCCATGGGAGGTCTAGGCAGAGCGGAGCCACTGACCTTAGGGAAGCCTGGCGTCCTGCTGCCTTCTGCAGGGCTCCGAGGGCCTCTACCCTTCGCTCCCCAAAGGCCAGGAAAGAGGAGAGAATAGGGAGAGGACTCGGTGTCCTAGTCCTTGGAGATAACCTTAAGTGGATGGAAGGGGCCGACAGAGGGTATGGCTGAGCTTGCTGGGACTGGAGGGAATCCCGCTAAGAGAGCCGATGGCCAGCAGGGACTCCTCTATTTCCCTGGGAAGGCGGCCTCCTTCCTGCTTCCATGTGGGAACGTGGCGATGGACAGGGTTGAGGCGAGCTTTTTTCTGGTCCTTGGACCTTTGGAAGGTGACATCACACCCCCAGCATGACTGCGCCTCTGTCCCCAAGGAGTGAGGGGAGAGATGCCTTTCCAGGGCCAGGAGGTTGAGCTGCTACCCTGGCGGCTGCTGAGTCGGGGCCGGGGTCTCCAGCCTGCGTCGCCTTGTCCTCTGAGTGCTGAGTGCCCTGCGTGGCCCAGCCCTGCTAGGGAAGGACTCAGATCTCCTGTGAGCCCTCACACTCTGGGCATGGGGGCGGAGAACGCAGAGGAGAAAGGGCCTTGGCCTTCCTCCCCCCAATCGTTGCCAAGGCAACCGTGCAGTTGGCGGTGGACGCTAGGGAGGCTGGATCTCGGATCCCCTTTGCGGAGCGTGCGCGTGGTTGGAGGACTAGCCGAGAGCCAGCTCGAGGTCGCGGACAGGGGGCGGGGTTGGCGAGGCAGAGGTTTGCCGGATGGAGGGCGCCTTTCTCACCTCCACCCCTCCAGTGTTGCCATGGAGACCGTCAGGGCACCCTCACCTGTACACGCTGCTACAGCTGCTGCTGCCTAAGTAAAAGAAACAGATACCCGAGCCCTCTTTTGCCCCAGCGGTCTCTACCAGGAACTCTAACCCAGCAGCTGCCACTGCTCGCCTCCCACAAACAGGAAACGAGGGCAGACGTCCAAAATTCGCCTCGGGTTCCTCCACCATGTCTTCCTTTATTCAGCTTTCCACCCAGAATTTTATATCTCAGTGTCTTGCACAATAGCCGGTCTGGAAGGATGAAAAAGCGGCTCCCTTGATACTTAACTGCGTCTGCCCTACACCTCTTCTTAACAGCTTATTTAGTTCCACAGAACACTGTCCTGGGCCAAATCTAATTATCAACAGAAAGGGATTTTAAATTGTTTTTATTTTTAATTACCGCAGATATGTGAAATTTCTAGTTTTCATTTATAGTATATGGATAATATTTACAGGAATGTCTTTTTACTGAAATTAACCACTTTTGGACAAATGAGTGGAATAATTATGTGTCGGAATATCTATCATAATAGAGAGAGAATGGACTGTTCAGAAGCCCCTTCCCTGTTTTTTTCCAGTTCTTTATGCCAGTCCGGTGCTAAAATCTCTCTTTTCTGGGCTCTATTCCATCCACATTTGAGATCAATTTTTGGCTTTGCAAGGGGGGTTATTTTAGCATGTGTCTGTCTTTGAAGTAGGGAGAGGGGGGTAAATTAAATTCTCTAGAATACTTATACTCTGCTCAGGTTCAAAATTTAGTGCATGGTTGCATCTCTACTGACTACCAGCATGAATGCACTTAGCAAGAAGGACTCTCCCTGATTAGAGCAAGTTGACACATCTGTGATCTTGAATTGCCAGCCATACCCTGGCAGACTCTATGAACTGCTGTTGGTCACAACCTCTTACCTCTCAAATTTCTTTCCTGTCTAATGTGTATATCATACAGCTTTCATTCTCTGAAAGCACCCTGGTAGCTTTTGCCACTGTTAATCATGAGTTTCCTTACATAGTTCTGCAGTTTTGAATAGACCAGCCTTTTCAACTGACTTTAATGGTACCTCTTTAGAAAATCCCAACAATGCAGGGTAACTATTTTTTTCCTAAAGCTGATAGGCGAGGTACTTAATAATTTCATTTTGTCACACTTCCTGTGTCCCAGGGTTTTCAAAGCCACTGAAAAAGATTTTTATAGAGTCCAAGCCCTAGCTAAAGCTATGAATTGGAAACACTTTTCTCTTTAGTGTCCAAATCTGTTTGGTTGCAACCTCTTCCAAAGGGCACTAGGGTTTCCTAAACAATAAATCCGATTCCCCCCTCTCGTTTGTCATCCTACTTGACTTCTCCCAAGAATTTGACCCTCTTGATTGAACCTCTCATTTTCCTTGAAAATCTGTCCTGTCTTCTGGCACTTCTCTGACCTCTTTGAAGGCTCTTTCACAGTCTTTTCCTTTTTCCTTTTCTTTTTTCAATATTACTTGTTGGTCTTCTGCTTTATCCATCCTGCATATTTTCCCGGGCCTTGCTGTTGACATCCATAGCTGCATCTGCCCTATTATTCTCATCTTCTAAATCTGTGTTATCTTGTGCAGACTTTTCTCTGAACCCTAGACCCCTATTTCTAGCTACTTCATGGGCATTTCTACTTGTCTTCCCTATGGGCATCTCAAATTCAACCTGTCTCTCACTGAACTACGTTCCTCTCCAAAACTTGCTTTTCCAACTGTATTTTATATCTCCATGAGTGACCCTCCTATCCCCCCAGTTAACCAAGATAAGAACCATGAGAGGCATTTATTGATTCTTACATTTATCTGATCACATTTCTTATTGGTATCTAGCATGTGCCAGGCCAACACTGTCATGAAGCTTAATTCTAGTGGGACAGACAGAGGGCTACACTTACAACTGAGTAATCAAACGACAGCTTTTGACAAAGTCTACTACATAAGTAAGTTGGGGTGCTGTATGACAAAGAATAAGGTGGGAGGAGCATGGGATGATCAAAGCAAAGTTCTGTGTGTTAAGTTGCAATGAAGGATGAGAAGAAGGTGAACATTTAAGTTGCTGGAGAAAGAACAGTCTAGGCAGAGAGCAGAGCATCACAACAATCCGAGGTGGAGAAGCGCTTCTTGTGTTCAAGGAATTGGCATAAAAGCCAATGTTCATGTTGGGAAGGAAAAAGTGGGGCACAGTGAGAGTGAAGAGGGAGGCTGGGGACAGATTTTACAGGACTTTGTGCGCCCTGCTGAGGAGTTTGGATTTCATCTTATGTGCAGTGGGAAGCTGCTGAATGTTTTTAAGAAGAGTGGCATGAACTGCTTTATCATTTTAAAAGATGATTCTGGCTGTGGGGTGGAGAATGAATTGGAGGAGGTGACAGTTTGGAGGTGGAGAGGAAATTAATGACTATGGAAGTGATCCAGATTAGTGACAGTGCGGGTGTGGGCATGGAAAGGGAGATAAGGGAACAAATACGAGGTATTTTCAGTGGTCTTTTTTATCACTCAATTGTGTCTCAATCTCATTTCTGTCCTTAGAGTGTACTGTACCATTTGGGGCTTCCCACACCCAGGTCCTGACTACTACCTCCTAAAAGAATAAGGCCTTATTCTTTGAAAACCTTAACTGTCAGTGATCGTCACATGATAGCTGACAGGGAGAATTTAGGTAGATAAGAAAGAAAGATAATAGATAGGCAAGCAGGTTCCAGAGTTAAGCTGCCTTGGCTCCTATCCAAGCTCCATGACTTACTAGCTGTGTCACTTTGGACAAATTGCTTAACCTTTCTGTTTCATCTTTTCCAGCTATACGACAGGAATCATAGTAATAATACTTATTTACAGGACTTCAGAGGGCTTAACTAATACACAGCACATAGTACATGCTCAGTAAGTGTTAGATGATGATGCTGGTGCTAATGATAATGACAGATGACTTGAGAGCTCACTCTGATGAGCATTTGAATGTAACCGTTAGAGGGAAGTTCTACAGCCTTTACTTTTAACTTACTAGTAAGTCTAAGAATCGGAAGAGGAAGGACATTATGGCTAAACTTTAGGGTGAAAGGAAATGGGAAATGTTTTGACAGACAGGCATCCTAGGGTTGCTGCCCCTCAAATATCTCTTCTTGGAAAAATTGACCATGAGGAAAGAGTTTTCTCCTCCATTCTGATTTTTTAAGCCTGTGTTGTGCAATTTTATTTTTTCTTATTTGAGTGATCTGCAAGAAAAAGGAATATGGAATTTTAATCGTGGCGAGGATGACAGAATGTCTTTAAGTTGGGAAAAACTGGGGCTTGCTGCTACTTGGTGATCTTTTTTTTTTTTTTGTCTTGCTGATTCCATATTAAAGGCTCCTCAGTAATTCCAAACTTTCATTTTCCTAAGTTCTCATCTGCCAATATTGATTGCCTTGTTTTATGAAGTAATCACTGTCCTTCATGAATGACCTATATTCCATAATTTTCCAAATCAGTTATCAAGGCTTCTCGGTATTGAATAAATAAATGGATGAATTAATCAATTATAGAGTATCATTTTCATCATTTTCCTTGTTTTTCTATTATTGTTGCCCTCTGTCTAAATTAGACCCTCATTCGCTTTCTCCAGGAATATATGTGTTATCTTTTTAAAATCTCTCTGCTTGACTTTTACATATTCATGGCAGATTAATTTTCTCAAAGTATGCAGCTATTCATGTCACTCTTTCATTCAAAAAATTCAAAAGCTGTTCACTGAGATGAAAGTTACAAACTGGCAAAGGATTCATATTCAGACTATATACAGAACTATAAATTAAAAAGACAGACCACCCAATAAAAAATTGAGCAAGAGACTACGAGAGATACCCAACAAAAGTGGCTCTCCAATTGACTAATTAATGAAAGCAAGGATCTTCAGTCTCATAAGTCATGAGAGAATGAAAAAATCACAAGAAAGTCATCAGAGAAATGAAAATCATACCCACCAGAATGACTGCAATGAAAAAGAATGGCATTGCCAAGTGTTGGTGAGATTGTAGCACAAGAAGCATGCTCAGATACTCTGGTGGGGCAGTAAATTAATACTGATGCTTGGTGTAATCTACTGAAGTTGAATACATGAATCTCTATGGAGAAATTCTACTCCTTGGGTATATACTAAAAAGAAATGAGTGATAGGTGAACCAAAAATAAATAAATAAAGGAAACTGTTATAGCAGTATTATTTTTAATAGCTGAAAACTGGAAACAACATAAATGTTTATCTTGAGGGAAATGGTTAAGTAAATTATGGCGTATTCTATAATGGAATAAATGCTATATAGCAGTAATAGATAAAAGATACTGCTCTACACTACAACGTGTATGAATCCCACAAACATAATGGCATAACAAGAGAGGCAACCTTAATCTGTGTTAAGTTAAGGTAGTGGTTATCTTTGGGGAGGTGAGCAAAGTTAGTGATTGGGAAGAGGCATGAGGAAGCTTGTGGTTATGCTGCTACTCTTTTTTTACGCGGGCCTCTCACTGTTGTGGCCTCTCCTGTTGCGGAGCACAGGCTCCGGACGCGCAGGCTCAGCGGCCACGGCTCACGGGCCCAGCCTCTCTGCGGCATGTGGGATCTTCCCGGACCGGGGCGCGAACCGTGTCCCCTGCATCGGCAGGCGGACTCTCAACCACTGCGCCACCAGGGAAGCCCTATGCTGCCACTCTTATATTTCTTAATCTGAGTGATCTTTACGTGGGTGTGTTTAATTTGTGTAAATTCATCAGGATGTATACGTTTTGTGCATTTTTTACTCTGTGTTATATTTCAATTAAAATATTTATTTTTTAAAAAAGGCTTCTCATTAACTATTGTATTAGCTTACTCCAGATTGGCGTTCAAGCCTCCCCTAATTGGATTGTAATTTAGTTTTCCAGGCCATCCCTCTTCTATCTTTGCACAAGTCCCGTGTTTCCATCAGAATTGATTAGTAAATCAGGCAGAAGCTTCCATTTGTTCTTCATATATATCATTTTCTTCATTTTAGAAGCAGAACCCTCTGAATTTCAGTTGGACACCTGACTGCTTTTGACCAATCTACTGACTACATTTTGTAGCTTTCCTTGCCTCTAGGTGTGGCCCTGAGATTAATTTTGGACTGGTGTTATGTAACCAGCCGTGCTGAATGCAACTTATTCACTATACTTTCTCTTTTTTACTTTTATGTCTGGGTGGGAACTAGTGATGTCTGGAGAATCCTCAGATGTCACATGCTTCTAATGGCAAAGCTACCAGGCTGGCTTTGACCCACTAGACTTTAGATGAGAGAGGAATATGTTTCTATCTCACTTAAGCTACAACATTTTGAGGTCTGTTTATTACAAGATAGTCTCTGCATTTAGCACACTTAGTATTTGTAAACACTGTGATTCATTATGTGCTTCTGTCCGTTAAGTGAGGCAAATCACTGTTTCCAGAGGTTTCCTAGGTTCCTACTGAAATGACCTCCAGGCTGTGCCATATTCATTTTTTGTCTCCTGCGGTGCTTTCCATTTCCTGTATATGTGACCATGAGCCTCAGCTTCCTTATCTGTAAAATGGGAATAACATGATTATTATCAAGATTAGAAGATATAATACATGTAAATGTTAAGCACAGCCTGGGGTACATATTAAGCTGTCAACAGATATAGTCTTATTTTCACATAATAGTTTGCATTTACATTCATGACATTATAGAATTAAGCAAAGGCACAGCACAGAAGATCAGTATATGTTAGAGGGAGATATCCAAGTTAAGGGGATTTAAAAGACTAGCTCATCTTGTTTTATGACTCCAGGCCTTCTAGAAATTTGTGATTATTTCATAAATATTGGAAATAGTGCAATGTGTACATAAATATACTCATGACTAAGCAACTCTACCTTAGTTATATATCCAAAAGAAGTAAGTGCATGAGTATTCCAAAACTATGCACAAAATATTCACAGCAGAATTCTTTTTAATAGACAAATGGAAGCGACTCAGTTGTTTCCTATCTATAGGAGCAAAACTAGCTCTTAATGTTGGCATATTTCTTTTAACTGTCCTATGGTTCTCTTTCCCCTTAAATATAGGGGATAATAACTCCTGACTGTTGACTCCTGAAGAATGTGACTTATATATTACACAATGCTATGGGAAAAATTGCTAAAAACATGCTACAAATAAATTATACTTCTAATCTGAGTATTTTCTAGAATCCTCTAGCAATTTTCTTGTATCTAAAGTACTTTAAATTCTCTGAATAGGGGTGGTTAATGCTTTTGGTTTTTGTTTGTCTGAAAATTCTCATTCTGGAATGATCATTTACCCGACTATACGGTTCTAAATTAATATGTATTTGCACATAGAATCCTGAAGCTACTATTCTACTGTCTTCTGACTTTGTGACTATTGAGAAGTTTGTAGTCAGATACAGAGTTGGTCCTTAAGAGTGATTTGTTGTATCTTTTTGGCTGTTCGTTGTTATAGTTATCTGCAATTTTACTATGACATATTCAAGAGTGTATTTTTTAAAACAAAATTATCCTGTTTGGGATTCCTTGTATTTCTTAAATCTGAGGGCTAATAGCTCTATCAATTTTCCCTCAATGTTTCCCCCAACAAAGAGACAAATGAAAGCAAGTCACCATGTCGCCTCTATTTACAAATGGGCGGATTTTTTTCTGCCCCATCCTTTCACTATATGTGTTAACCTTTTTTTCAGAGTCCTGTTTTTAGGTGGTGGTTTCTGTTTTAAGTCATTGTTTGCATGACCCTAGAAATTTGCCTTACTTGGTGGAAAATTTCTTTAAAAAAAAAAAATAATGGAAGTGGATGTTTTAGATCCTTGGCAGATTTTTATTTTTCAATATGAATTGTTCTAAATATATGAAGACATATTTTTAGAAATATATATAGTTAAAAATAGGTATAATAGATTTTTGTTATATTTTAATTTTCTGTGAATTTTCAATTGATTTTTAAAAATTGACCAAGGTTACTTTACAAAAAATGTCTTGAATTGATTTTTGGTCCCCTTGAATAACTTCCCACTGTGTCACACAGTAAAACAAGGCTTTCACTCTCCAAAGGAGTCCATGGCCTTTTACATTTTTTCTTTTAAAATATATATTTTAAACTACTTATAATTTTTTTCTAAATTTAAATTTTATATGTTTAATAAAATTTAAAATAATTTAAAATTATTAAAAATAATTATATTTTAAATTGTTTTAGATCAATTTTAGGTTCATGGCAATATTGAGTAAAAACTACGATTTCCCATATAACCCCTGCCCTTACACATATACAGCCTCCCCCATTATCAACATTCCACACCAGAGTAGTGCATTTGTTATAATTGAGGAACCTACACTGCACATCATTATTATCCAAAATTGATAGTTTACATTAGGATTCACTCTTGGTATACTTTCTATTAGTGTTGGTATACTTACCCTTAGTGTTGTACCAAAAAATCATTGCCATGCCTAGGGTCATCTAGTTTTTTTCCTATATTATCTTCTAGGAGTTTTTATAGGTTTGAATTTTACACTTAGGTCTGTGGTTCATTTTGAGTTAATTTTTGTGAAGAATGTAAGGTCTGGTGTCTAGATTCCTTTTCTTTTCTTTTCTTTTCTTTTTTCGCATATATATATCCAGTTATTCCAACACCATTAGTTGAAAAGAATATCTTTCTATGGGTTTTGACAAATATATCCATTATTACAATACTGTAAAGAATAGTTTCTCTGCCCTAAAAATTCTCTTTGCTTTGCCTATTTGTCCCTTCCTCCCTCTTAACTCCTGGTGACCACTGATACTCTTACTGTCTCCATAGTTTTGCCTTTTCATATAGTTTGAATAGTGTACTGTGTGGCCTTATTAGATTGGCTTATTTCATTAGTAGTATGCATTTAAGATTCCTTCATGTCTTTTCACGGTCTGCTAGCTCATTCATTTTAGCATGGTATACCACAATTTATTAATCCATTCACCTGCTGAAAGATATCTTGGTTGTTTCCAAGTTTTGGCAATTACGAATAAAACTGCTATAAACATCCGTGTGCAGGATTTTATATGGACATAAATTTTCAGCTCCTTTGAGTGAATACCAAGGAGCATAATTACTGGATCACATGGTAAGAGTATGTTAAGTTTTGTAAGAAATTGCCAAAGTGTTTTCCAAATCGGCTGTCCCATTTTGAATTCCCATCAGCAATAAGTGAGAGTTCCTGTTGCTCCACAACCTGACCAGCACTAGGTGTTGTCAGTGTTCTGGATTTTGGCCATTCTAATAAGTGTGTAGGGGTATCTTATTGTTATAGTTTGCATTTTCCTGATGGCATATAGTGCTTGCTTTCCATCTATATATCGTCTTCAGTGAACTATCTGTCCAGGATGTTGGTTTTCTTATTGTTGGATTTTAAGAGTTCTTTGTCTATTTTGGATAACAATCTTTTCTCATATATTTTTGCAAATATTTTCTTCTAACCTATGACTTGTCTTCTCGATCTCTTCATACTGTCTTTCACAGAGCGGAAGTTTTTAATTTTAGTGGAGTCCAGCTTATCAATTATTTCTTACCCTTAGTGTTGTACCAAAAAATCATTGCCATGCCTAGGGTCATCTAGTTTTTTTCCTATATTATCTTCTAGGAGTTTTTATAGGTTTGAGTTTTACACTTAGGTCTGTGGTTCATTTTGAGTTAATTTTTGTGAAGAATGTAAGGTCTGGTGTCTAGATTCCTTTTCTTTTTTTGCATATATATGTCCAGTTATTCCAACACCATTAGTTGAAAAGAATATCTTTTCTCCATTGTGTTTCCTTTGCCTCTTTGTCCAAGATCAGTTAACTATATTCATGTAGATTTATTTCTGCACTTTATATTGTGTTCCATTGTTCTATTTGTTCTTTTACCAATATGACACTGTCTTGATCATGTTGATCACTTCATAGTAAGTCTTTTTTTTTGAGGTATGCAGGCCTCTCACTGTTTTGACCTCCCCAGTTGTGGAGCACAGGCTCCAGACGCGCAGGCTCAGTGGCCATGGCTCACGGGCCTAGCCACTCCACGGCACGTGGGCTCTTCCCGGACCAGGGCACAAACCCGTGTCCCCTGCATTGGCAGGCGGACTCTCAACCACTGCGCCACCAGGGAAGCCCCATAGTAAGTCTTGAAGTCAGGTAGTGTCAGTCTTCTTACTTTGTTCTTCTCCTTTAATACTGTGTTGGCCCCTCTGGGCACCTTTTACTTTTTCTAACATTTTTTAGAGAACTATACCCCAAGCTGTTTATTTATTAAAAGGCCTAGTCAGATATTTGAAGGATACATATTATCTATAATAAAGTAACAACTAACCTTTGTTGAGTCCTTATTAAATTATATGTAAAGTTAAAGTAATACTCAAATTTAGCCAAACAGGTCAGTGCTATAATTATCTTCATGTTTCAGATAAGGAAACCAAAGCCTAGAGAAATGTAAGGGAATTTCCCAAGGAAACTTAGGAAGTAAATGGTGGAATATGGTAATTTTCCTAAAAGAAGTAAAATGTGGTATCACTTCCCAATACCTACAGCATGAGCCAGCTGTTTGACAAAGATTCTACAAATTATCCAAGTTATAGAAATACAATTTATACTCTAATTGCACCTTTACTGATCAAGTACTATATGCCATGGACTACTTTAAGTATTAAAATTTCAAAATAATTGTCACCAAACATCTTCTCTGGATGAACTCATTGTACAGATTAAGGACCTTATAGTGAAGGGACCATTTAAAACACAACATAGCTGCTTTTTTTCATAATAGTGCCAAACTGGAACCAAGCTAAATGCCCATCAACTAGAAAGTGGACAAATTGTGGCTTAGTCATGCAATGGAATATTATTCAGAAATAAAAATAAGTAACTATTCATGCACACAAAACATGAATAGATCTGTAAATCATCGTGCTAAATGAAAGAAATGAGACACAAGTACACAAATACATACTGTATAATCCCACTTATATAAACACTTGGAATAGGCAAATATTAGCCTCTGGGAATTTAAGTCATTAGCCATTGCTTTGAAGGAAATAACTAAGAAGGATTATGAAAGAACTCTTTAGGATGGAAATGTTTGTTGTTTGATGCCTTTTTCTTAACTGGATGAACAGTATACTTAAGATCTGAGCATTTCACTGTATATAAATTATAAGAAAATTAAAAAAAACCAAATAGCATATTAAATGCTAAAAACAGGAATGAACAAACGGAGGTAGAAACACAGGGGAGATACGTGAGTAACTTAACTAAAGAATCAGGGAAAGCTTCATGGAACGCTGGATGTGTGAGATGGATTTTGAAGCGTGAACAGGAATTTACCAGTTGAAGAGAGACATTCTAGGAAGAAAGCAGATAATATTCTTTATTAATTCTTTAATTTATTCATGTATCTGCTCAGAAATTACGGTCCATTTATTCTCTGCTTGGTACAATTCTAGGTCCTTGTGATATAGCAGTAAAAAGACAAACTCAGGGGCTTCCCTGGTGGTGCAGTGGTTGAGAGTCCGCCTGCCGATGCAGGGCACGCCGGTTCGTGCCCCGGTCTGGGAGGATCCCGTGTGCCATGGCCGCTAAGCCTGCGCGTCCGGAGCCTGTGCTCCGCAACGGGAGAGGCCACAACAGTGAGAGGCCCGTGTACCGCAAAGAAGACAAACTCAGTCTTGGCCTGCAGAAAGCTTAGATTCTAGTGGGGAAGTCAAGAGTCACAAGTTTATGGAATTTTCAGGGAATGTTGAGAAGTTCATTGTGATTAGCGTGTGTTGGATAGTGAGAGACAAGTTGGGTCATGGTAAGTAAATTGGAATCAAATTAAGATTTATGTGTAATAAATTAAGGAGCTTGAATTTTATCTTATAGGCAGGAAAGCCTAATAGAAATTTATAAATCATAAGTTGATATGGTTATCATTTTTAAGGAAGACTATTTTAGTCATTTGAGGACAGAGTGGAAAAGAGAGAAATTAATGGAAAAGGGATAAAGAAAATGCCAGGGTTGGCAGAAACTCAGTACATGTGCCACCTCATATTTTTGAGTCCATAGTAGACAGTGCTAACTCAGAAAAATACTCTTCCTCATCAGCCCAGATCAAGACTTTACATACTTTATAGCCACCATCAAAAATAGATTTGGCGATGCAATTAGACCTATCTGCAATTCCTGGTCTAGACTCCAAAAATCATTTTCTAGACTAGTAAATCAAGAGCCCAGTAGAAAAGGGGGTAGGAGTGGATTGGAGAGCCAGTCCAGAGGTAGAATTATTTGATTACTGGGTAAGAGAAAGATTCAGAATTCTAGATTGCCAGTCTAGGTGTCAGTACTATTAATCAAAATATGATGATAATAATAATAGTAATAATATTAATAACACAGGGCATAGAATGTATTGGGGAAGTGTGATAAAGGTTTTTTTTTAATTTATTTTTTTGAAGTAAAGTTGAGTTAACAAATGTTCTGTTAAATACTGCTGTACAGCAAAGTGACTCTTATACATATGTGTGTGTATATATATATATATATATATATATATATATATATACACACACATATACATTCTTTTTCATATTCTTTTCCATTATGGTTTATCACAGGATATTGAATATAGTTCCCTGCACTCTACAGTAGGACCTTGTTGTTTATCCATAGCTTTATTCTTTTTTTTTGAAAGGAACCATTTACTAACTAACTTACATGTAATTCTACTAACTTTCTATGTCTCATAGTCATGACCATTGTCAGGAAGCTGTTAAGGACACTATGTCCCCTTTATGAGATCCATCAGGAGACACTCCTGACTGGTCTTTTTTTTTTTTTAAACATCTTTATTAGAGTATAATGGTTTTACAATGTTGTGTTAGTTTCTGCTGTATAACAAAGTGAATCAGCTTATATGTATACATATATCCCCATATCCCCTCCCTCTTGTGTCTCCCTCCCACCCGCCCTATCCCACCCCTCTAGGTGGTCACACAGCACCGAGCTGATCTCCCTGTGCTATGCAGCTGCTTCCGACTAGCTATCTATTTTATATTTGGTAGTGTATATATGTCCATGCCACTCTCACTTCGTCCCAGCTTACCCTTCTCCCTCCCCGTGTCCTCAAGTCCATTCTCTACGCCTGTGTCTTTATTCCTGTCCTGCCCCTAAGTTCATCAGAACCATTTTTTTTAGATTCCATATATATGTGTTAACATACGGTATTTGTTTTTCTCTCTCTGACTTAGTTAACTCTGTATGACAGACTCTAGGTCCATCCACCTCACTACAGATAGCTCAATTTCATTTCTTTTTATGGCTGAGTAATATTCCATTGTATATATGTGCCACATCTTCTCTATCCATTCATCTGTCAATGGACAGTTAGGTTGGTTCCATGTCCACTATTGTAAATAGTGCTGCAGTGAACATTGTGGTACATGTGTCTTTTTGAATTATGGTTTTCTCAGGGTATATGCCCAGTACTGGGACTGCTGGGTCATATGGTAGTTCTATTTTTAGTTTTTTAAGGAACCTCCATGCTGTACTCGGTAGTGGCTGTATCAGTTTACATTCCCACCAACAGTGCAAGAGGGTTCCCTTTTTTCCACACCGTCTCCAGCGTTTATTGTTTCTAGATTTTTTTGATGGTGGCTATTCTGACAGGTGTGAGGTGATACCTCATTATATTTTTGATAAAGTTTAGACAGAGATCTTACTTATACACCTCACTAGCTGAATCTTCACGTTTACTTCCCAGTGAAACTCTGTTGCAGCTCTTCTGATCAATTTGAAGCGAAGAAATTTTCTTTCTAGGCTTTAATTCCTTGCCTTGTAATTAGTTTAAAAATTCTTGCTTTGTGACCATATGTAACCAATTCACTTACTGCCCTCAGAGTTTTCCTAAAATAAAGTCTTTCTCCACCCCCCACCCCGGGATTGTGACTCAAAAGATAGCCTTCTTATCTCCAAAGGCTTTAAATGATTTGTTTCTTGTTATCATTTTCTTCTGAATATTCTTCTGAATATGCATTATAGGTTATTGGCCATGAACACTATACATCTTTTGACCTATTAATTTTTTATCATTAAGTTTGCTATGAGTACCAGTATCTCTAAAATTCATTTTTTATTTGCCTTGCTCTAGGTTCCTGGTACCAAAGTATAGAAGGGACTTTACCACTCTTTTAGGTAATGATTGTGACTGTTAATTAATGGAAAATGCAAGAAGCTGCATTTGAACTTCTCAAATCAGAGCAAAATATTGAATGATCCACAGTGATGACTAAAAGAGATAGCTCAAATGATTAAATCTCCAGATGAATGCTCAGTTTATATTAAACATATCAGTTAAGGAGAGATATTTAGTTTTTACCTTTTTGTTGGTTACTACATAGACTGTTTAATAGATGCTAATGCAGTGAAATAATGAAAAAAGCAGGAAACATGCAGCCTAAATGTTAATTGGCTAATCAGAACCTCAAAATTAAAAGTTATTTGTACTTCAAAGGCAGCGGCAATGTCTGTGAGGGATATGGTGAAAAGTCCCTCCTGTAAGACAGTATCTGACAAGGAGAGCTCCTTTGCCAGTATCTGAACATATGGCAAAGCAATATTTTTCCAGACTTCTTTGTGCTGGCGGGGATTGGCCTCCTAGTAACTTGGACTTTTGTTTGTGCTGCAGAGAAGATGAATATTCCACATAAATAATTATAATTTATCTTCTCATTGAAGAAACATAAGCTTGGAATTCAGTGCTGTTTTCTTGGGTAAATCATCAATTTTAGAAAGAAGTAGAATTAAGTTTTCTCTATCTTTTGCAAATAAATTGCTGGTACAAAATTAATAAATTTTGTAGAGGTTTGCCTTTCACATGAACATGTCTTTTTTAGGTTGAAACACTTCATTTTTCTCTTTATGCTGTCTTTACTTTGTACTGTTTTTCCCCTGAAATATTGTTTGTTTAAAATTCTACATGTTATTTTCCTTTTTAAAACACAGTCAGTAACTCAAACCCTTTAGAAGGTGTTAGCTAAAATATGCCACTGATTTGAAGTTTTTAATTTCATTTTTTAAAAAAATTTTTATTTATTATTTTTTTAAATTTCATTTTTAAACATACTATATTTCACACATAAGTAGGGTGAATTTCTTCAACAATCAATACATAAAATCAAAATTTTTTATTAGCTGAAGGCTTCTTGTAAATTATTTATCAGATTTTTTTTTTTTTTTTTTTTTTAATATACGAGTGAACTGAAGCCCTGAGGGCCAAGTGGCAGGATCTTCCCTAAGGTTAAAAAGAAAGAGTTTAGGGCTGCAGATGGCCTCTTTGAAAATGAGCACATTCTGCTTGAATGAGAGTGGAGGTGGGTATTGTCCTGTCACTTTTTGCCTTCATAGGGGTAACTGCTTGTGCTCCAGAGTCCTGCCTTGTATCCTAGCACAGTCTAGTGATTTGAGAAAGTTACTCTGTGCCCCGTGTCCTGTATGTAAACTGGGAATAGCAGCATTGTCAGACCCCAAGAGTAGCTACAAGAGTAGCTACAGACCCCAATAGCAGCATTGTCAGACCCCAAGAGTAGCTACAAGGGTAAAGTACCATGTGGGCACCACACTAGCAGGGACCAGGGCAAAGCAGCTCTTGCGCTTCTTGTTTCCTCGAACCTCAGCCCCTTGGCTTCTACTTCTACCAATTTCTCCCTTTCATTCTACTCTTTACTCCACGCCATCTACCACCCCCCCACCCCCGCTTTTTTGGTCTCATTCACTTCTCTGCCTCATTTTAAATCCATTCATTCTTCAACTCACCTTTACATGTAAGCCATCACCAGCAATGGGTGAATTTTACCTTCTCAAATTTTCTCTTAACTTTGCCTTTCTTTCCTCTCTTGTCACTACCTCCCTTGTTTAATCTGGTTATACTTTACATTTTACTGTTACAGGAGTTGTTTTAGGGCACTGATCTATTTTGGAATTCTCATTGTAAAAAATCCTTGAATGGTTTCCCGCTGCATGTAAAGTAATAAATGGCTACCAGGTCTGACGTCTGACGTCCGTGAGCCCAGCATTCTCTTCCATCCTCATCTCTAATTCACCCCTCCCCTGATTTCTCAACTTTGGCTGTATGTCAGAATCACTGAGGGAGGTATTTAAAAAACCCATGCCGAGGTGCACCCCTGACCTATTCAATCACATTCTCTGTGGGAGGAATCTTAGGTATCAGGCTGTTCTTTAAAGTTCACCAGGAGATCCCAGTGTGTAGCCAAGTTTGGGAACCTGTCTTGGAGCACATTGGCTTTATCATACTCTACTAATTATAGTCTCAGCATACTTTATCAAAACTTCTAGTGGTAGACCACAGGCTCTTTCAGGAAGGGAGATACATCTTACAAATACAAGTTGGTTTAAAAAAAATCAGCTAAAAAATCAGCTAAAGATCTATCGTAGTATCTTGCACATAGTAGAGGTAAATTCCTAAGGCTTGCCAATAGCTGTATTTCATACTGCCCCACTGCTGGGCTTCCTGATTGCTTCTCTCCTGCAGAGCTATATTCCACAGCATCTGGGTGTCCTTACGTAGTTGCGGTAAGCTATGTTTTGCATACCTTTCAGTCTTCGCAGACTGAACCCTCTTCTTTCATCTTTCATCGTTGTATCTCAGCCTAGAACAACTAATCTGCCAATGGAGAGTGAGCAGAAGGTGTCAACAGAACAGGATAGGAGCAAGGCTAACTCTCAGTTTAGGTGGAGCCTCAAAGGTATTGGTAAAAATTAGGTTAGATTATTTATAGATGTTCTCTGCAAATTCTTGAGTTTAGGACTCTTGAAAATTGAATTTTGGGGATTTAGATTTATTTCACTGTCTCTTCTTTTTTCTTTATTATGTTGTTTTATTTGTTGCTTATGAATTGGAAACCCTTCATACGGCTTTTATTTCTAGATATTTCACTGAAGTTGTTATCTATCACATCAGTTAATTTATGATAATGATTTTTCCAGTTAGGATATCTGTTTGATAAGAGTTGGACTGAGGGAGAGAAGGTGATAATCATTTTCATTCATTGATTTCTAGGCAGTATATGTGCTTCATTGACCTCAGTTTGAATTCTCTATTATAATTTAAAAGAAAATTATTTCAGTAGATGTTATATTTGATGTATCAAAAATTGGACTTTTAATTACAATTTTTAAAAGTAAATTTATTTTATTTTTGGCTGCATTGGGTCTTCGTTGATGCTCGTGGGCTTTCTCTAGTTGCGGCGAGTGGGGGCTACTCTTCGTTGCGGTGCATGGGCTTCTCTTGTTGCACAGCGCAGGGCGGGTGGGCTTCAGTAGTTGTGGCATGCAGGCTCAGTAGTTGTGACTTGTGGGCTCTAGAGCGCAGGCTTGGTAGTTGTGACACATGGGCTTAGTTGCTCTGTGGCATGTGGGATCTTCCAGCCCAGGGATTGAACTCGTGTCCCCTGCATTGGCAGGCGGATTCTTAACCACTGCACCAGCAGGGGAGTCCCAAATTACAATTTTTAATTGAGTGGAAAACTCTCATAAATGTTCCTGTTTTGATCTGAATAGTATGCTTGAGTGACATACTAGTGTCAGTGTGTATCCATGTCTTGCCATATTACCTCCCAAGCAGATACAGTCTCCTGTGGAGGATGGTAGTCAGGAAGGATTGCAGGAGAGAGATCTATCCCATAATGGTTCAGGAATAGTATCTTCACAACAGATCCTGTAGGGCCAAGAAGATACATGTAGAACTACATGGTAGTCTTTTAACATGAATGACATTTTGATTTCATCATAATACTGTTAGCTTCTCCATGCTTGGTGTCTCTCATTTATCAATTTCATATGATTGCCTTAAATTTTTATGTGTATGTGTATCGTCTTAACAATTGGCGATCAGTAAGCTAGCAGAAAGTAAGTGAGGGTGACTCATTTTTGAGCTTAACCATTGTTTTCCTTCAGTATAATTTTAATATGTTAATATAATACAATAAGAGCGTTAAAAAAATCTTTTTTTTAAGCACAGATTTGTCATCACAGACTCAATTTACAAACTTGATTAGTTTTGCTATTATATTAGCTTTAATATAAAGTTTATCCAAAAGAAGCTGTATTTCTTTTATGGCACCCTGAATTGTCACATTAGATCAGTTAATTTTTTGTTGTTGTTGTTATCAGAGGCTTTTTTGCTCAGCGGTTAACCACAGGAACTATACTATAAATGACTCATTTAATTCGTTAAATATGTCATTCACTCATCTTGAATGACATAAAAACAGTGGAATCCTGGGGCTAGGTTGTATTAGCTCATGGGAGCTAATTGTCTATATGGAATTTACAATAAAAATATTGTATATTTTATTATTATTTATAAGTTACATGCTACACATCTTTTATATCATTAAAATTTACAGTAACCTTATGTATTTATTTTTTATGAGACAGCTGTTAAACACTTACCAGTATACAACTATAAGCCTTGGTGATTAAACCACTTCTATTTGCACTGGATGCTCATGTGTTTGCAGACTGTTTAAATTTGTATTGTATGAGCTCCTCTTCCTGTTTTTTTGCATCTTTAAACTCAAAATCCAAAACTGTTGGAGGTCACATAGTTAACAGCTTTATTGAGATATAACTCACACACCACACAATCCATTCATTTAAAGTGTACAATTCAATGTTTTTAGCATATTCACAGAGTATAAAAATATCACCACCACCTAATTTTAGAACATTTTTGTCCCTTCTAAGAGACACTTGTACCCATTAGCAGTCGATCCTCATTCTCTCCTCTTCCCAAGTCCTAAGCAACCAAGAAAGGACTTGAGGACACGGGGAGGGGGAAGGGTAAGCTGGGATGAAGTGAGAGAGTGGCATGGACATATACACACTACCAAATGTAAAATATATCTATGTAAATTTGCCTCTTCTGGAGTCATATAATATGTGATTTTTTGTGTGTCTGGCACTTTTACTTATCTTGATATCTTCCAGGTTCTTCCATGGCATAGCATGAATCAATATTTCATCTCTTTTTATTTCTTTGTATAGTTTTTTTTTTGTATAAACACACTGTGTTTCTATATATTCATCAGTTCAGGGACATTTGAATTGTTTCCACTTTTTTGGCTATTATGAATATGCTGCTTTGTTATGTACAATATATTTTATGTGAATGTATATTTTCAGTTCTCTTGAATATATACAAATGTGTGGGCTTGTTGAGTCATTTGGTAAGTCTATGTTTGATTTTCCAGGTTACTGCCAAACTTTCCAAAGCAATGGCATTATTTTGCATTCCCATCAGCAATGCATGAGGGTTCTAATTTTTCTATATCCTCACCAATATTTATTATTTTTGATTATAACAATCTCAGTGAATGTGAGGTAGTATCTTATTGAGGTTTTGATTTATATTTCCCTAATTACCTATGATGTCGAGCATGTTTTGTTGTGCTTTTTGGCCATTTGAACATCTCTAGAGAAATGTCTGTAAGACATTTACCAATTTTTAATTGGGTCATTTTTCTTTCTATTATTGAGTTGCAAGTGTTTTCATGTATTACAGATGAAAGTCTCTTATTAGACATATGATTTTCAAATATTTTCTCTCATTTTTATGGACTCTCATTTCACTTTTTTGATTGTATCATTTGCAGCATGAATTAAAAAAACATTTTGGTGTAGTCCAATTTATTAGTTTTTCTATTGTTGCTTTTGCTTTTGGTATCATAACTGAGAAGACCTTGCCTTACTAAAGATTAAAAATATTTACTCCTGTTTTCTTGTAAGTTTTAGCTCTTATGTTTAGGTAGATGATCCATTGTGATTTAATTTTTGTGGTGTGACATAGGGATTCTACTTCATTCTGTTGCATTGGGTATCCAGTTGTCTCAGCACCACTTGTTGAAAAGACTATTCTTTCCCAGTTGCCTTATCTTGACACTCCTGTTGGAAATGAATTGAAAATATGTGTAAGGATTTATCTCTGGAAGCTCAGTTCTAACCCATTGATCTATATATCTGTTCTCATGCCAGTACCATGCTATGTTTATTACTTTAGATTTATAGTAGCTTTTGAAATTAAGAAGTATAAGACCTCCAAATTTCTTCTTTTAAAAGACTATTTTGTTTTTTCTTAATATTTTGCAGTTACATATGAATTGTAACTTGTCAATTTCTGCAAAAAAGCTAGTTAGCTTTTTAATAGCAATTGCATTGAATCTGTAAATTATTTTTTGGAGTATTGCCATCTTAACAATATTAAGCCTTCTGATCCATGAACATAGGATGTCTTTACATTTATTTAGATGATTTTAAATTTCTTATAATGTTTTGCAGCTGTCAGTGTTCAAGTTTTGCACTTTTTTGTTAACTATAACGTAGTTAAATCTAAATTAATACCTAGTATTCTGTTCTTTTATATGCCATTATAAATATAATTATTTTTCCTAATTTATTTTTGGGTTGTTCATTGCTAATGAACAGAAATACAACTGATTTTTGTATATTGATTTTGAATGTTAACTTTGCAGAATTCATTTATGAATTCTAAGGTTTTTTAGTGGATTCCTTAGGCTTTTTTATGTATAAGATTATGTCATCTGCAAAGAGAGATAGTTTTATTCCTCTTTTCCAATCTAGGGGCCTTTTCTTGCCTAATTGCACTGACTAGAAGCTCAAAATACGTGTTAAGTAGAGTGGCTTGAGAAGACATTCTTGTCTTGCCCCTGTTCTTAGAGGGAAAACATTCAGTCTTTCACCATTAAATAAGATATTTGTTGTGGGGTTTTTAAAGATGTCCTTTATCAGATTGAGGATTCCTTTCTATTCCTAGTTTACTAAGTTTTTGCCAGAAAAGTATGTTCCTTTTGTCAAATATTTTTCTGCATCTGTTGAGGTGATCATATGCTTTTTCCCCTTTACTCTATTAAAATGGTTTATTACATTAATTCATTTTCTTGAGTTAAACCAACTTGGGATTATCCTACTTGGTTGTGGTATATAATAATAATTACTATATATATGATTGGAATTTGTTAGTGTTTTGTTGAAGATTTGTATATCTATATTCATAAAATATATCTGTCTGTAGTTTTTTTCCTTGTGATGTATTTAGTTTTGATATAAAGGTAATCCTGGCCTCATAGAGTGATTTCAGAAGTGTTTTCTCATCTGTTTTTCTGATGAATTGGCCATTATTCCTTGAATGTTTAGTCCAGTAAAACCCTCTGAACCTGGGTTTTTCTTTGTGAAAGCGTTTTTTCATTACTAATTTTGTATCTTTACTTGTCACAAACCTATTCAGATTTTCTATTTTTTTAGTCAATTTCAGTAATTTACATCTTTCTAGGAATTGTTCATTTTATGTGGTTATTTGATTTGTCAGCATACAGTTGTTTATAATATTTTTAAACCCTTTTTTATTTTTGTCAGGTCAGTGGGGATATTTCTTTTATTCCTGATTTTAGTAATTTGAGTCTTCTCCCTCTTTATTTGGAGCAGTAAAGCTAAAGTTTTGTCATTTAAAAAACTCTTTCAAAGACTACTCTTTGAATTTACTGATCTTGTTCATTGTTTTCTATTCTCTTTTATTTGTTTCTCCTCTTTTTAAATATTTCCCCCTTTTGCTTCATTTTACTTCACTCTTTTTCTGCTTACTTAAGGTGGAAAGGTAGGAATCTGATTTGAGACTTTTCTTATTTTTTTGGCCATCCAGTTTTATTGAGATATAATTGAAATGCAACACTATAAATTTAAGGTGTACAGCAGAATAATTTGACTTACATACATCATGAGATGATTACCACAATAAGTTTAGTAGACATCAATCATCTCATATAAATACAAAGTAAAAGGAGAAAAATAATTTTTTCCTTGTGATGAAAACTCTTAACAACTTTCATATATAACATACAGTAGTGTTAATTATATTAATCATGTTGTATATTATATCCCTAGGACTTATAACTGGAAGTTTGTACCTTTTGACCACTTTAATCCAATTTCCCCTACTCTTACCTTTCTCTTCAAGTAACCACAAATCTGATTTCTTTTTCTATGACTGTTTGCTTTTTGAAGTATGACTGATCTATAACATTCTGTTAGCTCCCAGTGCATATGTAGTGATTCAGTGTTTCTATACATTACAAAATGATCACCACAATAAGACTAGTTAATATACAAAGATATTACATTGTTATTGACTATATTTCCCATGCCATACATTTCATCCCTGTGACTCATTTATTTTGTAACTGGAAGTCTATACCTGTTAATTTCTCCTACCTATTTCACTCATCCCCTATGCCCTGTCCCTCTGGCAACCATCTCTTTGTTCTCTGTGTCTGTGACTCTGTTTCTGTTTTGTTATGTTTGTTCACTTGTTTTGTTTTTTAGATTCTACATGTAAGTGAAATCATACAGTATTTGTCTTTCTCTGAACGATTTCACTTAGCATAATACTCTCTAGGTCATCCGTGTTGTCGCAAATGGCAACATCTAATTCTTTTTTATGTCTGGGTAATATTCCATTATATATATATATTTCTGTTTTTCTGCCAGTACCATGCTGTTTTAATCTCTGTAGATTTGTAGTATAGTGTGAAGTCAGGGAGCCTGATACCTGCAACTCCATTTTTCTTTCCCAATATTGCTTTGGCTATTTGGGGTCTTTTGTGTTTCCATACAAATTTTAAAATTAATTGTTCTAGTTCTGTGAAAAATGCCATTGGTATTTTAATAGAGATTGCATTGAATCTGTAGATTGCCTTGGTAGTATGGTCATTTTAACAATATTAATTCTTTTAGTACAGGAACACAGTATCTCTTTCCATCTGTTTGTGTCACCTTTAACTCTTTCATTGACGTCTTATAGTTTTTGGAGTACAGGTCTTTTGTCTCCTTAAGCAAGTTTATTCCTCAGTATTTTATTCTTTTTGATGCAATAGTAAATGAGATTGTATATGGTGTTAAAGAACGTTTTTGTTTCATTCTTTTACATGTAGCTGTCCAGTTTTCCCAGCACCACTTATTAAAGAGACTGTCTTTTCTCCACTGTGTATTCTTGCCTCCTTTGAGGTAGATTAATTGACCATAAGTGCGTGGGTTTATTTCTGGGCTGTCTGTCCTCTTCCACTGATCTATGCTTCTGTTTTTATGCCAGTGCCATACTGTTTTGATTACTGTAGATTTGTAGTATAGTCTGAAATCAGGGAGTGTTTACTGTTGGCCAATAATTGTAAGCCATTTCCAATATATGCTCCCATAGCACAACTTGTACCTTCTGTACTCTGATACATATTACCTGTAGTCAGTTGAATAATGCCTGCCCAAACACTTCAAATCCCAATTCTGGGAATTTGTAAAAGTTACTTGGGGAAGAGAGTCTTTGAAGATGCAATTAAATTAAGGATCTTGATAGGAGGAGATTATCCTGGACTATCTGGTCAGGCCCTACATTCCCTCATATAAGATGGGTCCTTGTAAATGAGAGACACAGAGGAGAAACACATCAAAGAGAAGTCAATGTGATATGGCCTCAAGCCATGAATGCTAGCAACCTCCAGAGCCTGGAAAAGACAAAGAATGGATTCTTCCCTAGAGCTTTTAAAGGGAGACCAGCTCTGTCAACATCTTGATTTTGAACTTCTAGCTTCCAGGACTATGGGAGAATAAATTTGCTTTTTTTTTTTTTTTTTTAAACATCTTTTTTGGGGTATAATTGCTTTACAATGGTGTGTTAGTTTCTGCTTTATAACAAAGGGAATCAGTTATACATATACATATGTTCCCATATCTCTTCCCTCTTGCGTCTCCCTCCCTCCCACCCTCCCTATCCCACCCCTCCAGGTGGTCACAAAGCACCGAGCTGATATCCCTGTGCCATGCGGCTGCTTCCCACTAGCTATCTACCTTATGTTTGTTAGTGTGTATATGTCCATGCCTCTCTCTCGCTTTGTCACAGCTCACCCTTCCCCCTCCCCATATCCTCAAGTCCGTTCTCCAGTAGGTCTGTGTCTTTATTCCTGTCTTACCCCTAGGTTCTTCATGACATTTTTTTCCTTAAATTTCATATATATGTGTTAGCATACAGTATTTGTCTTTTTCTTTCTGACTTACTTCACTCTGTATGACAGACTCTAGGTCTATCCACTGGCATTTTTCACAGAACTAGAACAAAAATTTTTTCAATTTGTATGGAAACACAAAAGACTCCGAATAGCCAAAGCAATCTTGAGAACGAAAAAAGGAGCTGGAGGAATCAGGCTCCCTGATTTCAGACTATACTACAAAGCTACAGTAATTTGCTTTTTTGTAAGCCATCCATTTTGTGGTAATTTGTTACAGAAGCTACAGGAAATTAATATATAGCCATAGCAATGATTTGTTTAATATTTTCTCTACTAGACTGAAAACCACAAAAACCTGGGTTATCTGTCTCATACACTTTGATAACTTCAGCACCTAGCAGAAGAGGGCTTGGCAGTAGTTGGTACTTTCAGGATACGTGCTGAAGGAATGAATTCATAGGCTATGATCCCTACATCACTCATAGTTTACTAACTGTATGAAATTACTGTATTTTTGGTTATCTGGCAAAGGAACTGAGAGGAAACTCTAAGTTTTATTTCTGAGAGAAAAGATGAAGTTTTGAGGGTAGTTTTGCTAGTCTGTGGACTTAGAATTTGGATTTCGAGCCTAGGAAGAGTGGATGTTCTCTGAGGAGGAGGGGGTGGGCCAGGAGAGCTGGTGGGTGGACATCTGAAATGGTGCTTCCCTGACACTATCCTCTAAGTTTCAACTAATTTCCTGGCTGGTCACTGCTGTGATTCATGCAGCTTCCCTGTCCTCTCACTGCAGATTGGTCTTGCATCATAAGGCAATGAAAGATTATCCATGGAGCCCAGTGTAGAAAAAGAAATGGCTCAAGATGTTAAAGGAGAGAAGTCAGAAAGGTCTGAAACCTAGTGAGGAACCACATGCATCACAGATAATTTGTGAGGGAGCACTTCAAATTTAACAAAGGTGGAATGCCTGGCTGTTTGGCCATATATAACTCTTAATGTATATAGTTATTTGAATATCCTGCTTTAGGCACTGCTGCTACTGAGACCTATTGTAAACCAGAAGAAATAAATAAATAAAATAAAAACCAAACTAACAAAAAGCATCAGGTGATTTGCTTTCAGTTTTGCAGTAAGCTCAGTCTGCTGGCACTACTGTTCAAAGAGGCTTTTGCCATTTGATTCATTGACTGCGTAATGAGTTTGCTCAGGTTAATCATCTTCTTGTGTTGTATGCCAGCATTTATGGGGCTGTCATGTTACTTCAGGTTATGCCTCAAGGTCTGACTAAGAACGTTGTGTGAGAGTGTGTGTGTGAGTGTGTGTGTGTATGTGTGTGTGTGTGTGTGTGTGTTTGCAAGTAGGAAACCCTTTCATTTCAGAAATGAAAATGCATCTACTGTGTTGTCAGCATTAGACTAAGGGACAGATGGGCTAAAGGTTAAAAACGGGAGCCCTAGAGGGTATGTAGGTGTTGACTTTGGATCCTCCACTCAGAAGTAGTGAATTCATTCATGTGGCAGCCATGTAAGGTTAAATTTATCTCTTATCTCATTCCAAACTTATTATTTATTCTTCTCAGTCATGTACGGAAAATTTTGGCTCTTTGCTGTCTTTCCCACTGCCATGACTTATCCCCTGCTTCAGCTCCCACCCATGTCAAATTCTGTTTCTTGCATGAAGTTGCTTCAGTAAAAGGTGACATCTTTATTCTCTGAACTCCCCTACTACTTGACTTATATTTTTATCATGATCATCAAAATGGCAAAAGCCACCACTTATTGACTGTTCACTATATGCCAAATATTGGGTTATATCCTTTACATACATTATTTCATTTAATGATTACAGGTCTGCGAAGGAGGCTCTATTATCCCTATTTTACAGGTGAGAAAACAGATTTCGAGAGGTATAAAAGATTTGCACAAAATACACAACTTCTGAGTGGATGATCCAAAGTTCACACCTAGATCATCTCCAGAGCTCACATTTTTAACCTTTAACCCATACTCTCCCTTAGTCTAATATGGATAGCAGAGTAGATGAATTTTCTTTCCTAGATTGTATGATACTAAGGGTAGAGGTTTCATATTACTTCTTTCATTTCTCTAATCAGAATGCCCAGTACCCAGGGACACAATAGATATTGATTAGATAAGAAATCAATATCTAGAAGAAATTATTACAGTAAAAAAATTACTGGACCTTAATAATGTATTTCAGAGTAACTTAAGAAAGTTACACTGATGGTTACAACTAAGTCATTTTAAAATTTAAAAGGTGGCATTAATGGGTAAGCGTGATTGACTATGCCAAATATCTTTTTTCTTAAAGTTTCTTAAAGTTTTGTATGTAAATAATATATAAAATGAGATATTCAATCATAATTTTTTGAACTTTACTATCTAGATGATTTGGATCAGTTTATTAAAATGTTTTTGTCTAATGAACTTTCTGTGTCAACCTTATATATTAAATACATATTTCCATATTTCTTTATTAATCTTGTGCCTTTTTTTTTTTTTTGGCTTTGTTTCCAGGATGGCGTAGGGGTAGATGAGAAGCTATCTTTGCGGCGGGTAGCTGTGGTTGAAGATTTCTTTGACATTATCTATTCAATGCATGTGGAAACAGGGCCAAATGGAGAACAAATTCGGAAACATGCTGGACAAAAGAGAACTTACAAAGCAGTAAGTTAAAAAAACAAAAAAGGAAAAGAAAAAGGCATGCATTTTGAAATTTGACATTATATGCTTATTAAAGATGGGTTAAATAGCTATGAGTGTTCTATCTTCAACATAAATTAGACTATATCATGGTCACACCCAACATTTAAACTATTATTATTGAATTCTATTTTGGTTGTATGTTCACTAAGTCTGTTGCATATATTGCTAGAAACCTGTTTCTAGCATTATCATTTTCTTTTCTTTAAATGTGCATAAAATGTGGTAGTCCCAGTCAAATGCCCACAAATGGGAAGATTAGTTGTGTTATATATTCAATATATAATATGTGTTCAAATCATAATATATAAATTATCTACTGGAACATATGAACTTTTGTACTACCACTATTGTCTTAACAGTCCTTCCCCTTCAAAACATATTAATGTGTTCAGGTATTTCTTATTTAATACTTATAGTCACATGAATAAGAAAATTTTATGTGCTTTTCTTATGTTACATTATATTAAATACATTTGCCCTGAAGGGTATGCCTTTCTTAATTTTCCAGTATAAGTTATCTAAAAATATGTGTTATTTTCATAGGCCTAGTGCCCTTGAACATTTAAAAATGAAAATATATAATGCTTTTATTGTAAATTATCTAGAAAACAGATGTAACTAACTGTTAGATATTGAATATATATTGTCAAAATGGAGTTATATATTATTTCTAAAGTTCTTAATTATACTTACTGTTCGATCTAGACACTTTAATCTAGTTTTTTATTTAATTAAACATTTTATGAAATCATCTTACTATAGATAATTCATCCTTTCTAGGAAAATTGAAGAGTAAATTATTCTTTTCCAATATGAGCAAAGTGTACATCAGAAATACTTTATCAGCAATCAGAATAATATCCTTTTTTAAAATTCTTATTGAACTTTGCTTTTGGCTACCTTTATATTAACTGTTTTCAGCTATATTTATACACAATATCAGTCTGGATCCATTTTTTTTTCAGATACAGAAAAATGTGTGAAATGCTCAAAGTTTCAAATACAGGTACATATGTTTGAAAATTAGCTACTGAGCATAAGAAATAGCTTCTTTTCCATAACTATTTTTTGCTATATCTCCAGGGTCATATTGAATCTTTATAGTTGCATAATAACCCCTAATACATGTTGTATTTATCTCTCCTTCTCTATGGTTTTGTTTCTTGGCTGTTTCCAAATTGCATGGTTTGTGGGCAGGCACTATTGTAAGTTTCCTTACATAACTCTGCCACATAAACTTTCTTTTGACTTACATATCTGAGGAGACATCTTTATCATGACTAATGATAATGACCTAGCTTCTTAAGATACTTTGGCGTAGACTAATGTTACTGAACATACTCATTTTGCCTGCCTCCTAAGCCAGGGTTGTATCTCTGGATACTAATAGGGAAAAAAACTGTATATTGATCTACTAATATCACTAACTGTGTACTCTTATGATAATTCATTTTCACAAAATAGCTACCTAAACTTGATAGGACTTTGTAAGGTAGGAATACATAAGTTCAGTTGTATTCAATGAAAACAAACCAACAAAAAACAAGTGGCTTCACCGTCAGGAGTAGTGTGGCAGCCAAATCTGTTTAGGTGCCAAAAGCAATTTAAAGTGATTTAATCTTTGAAATCCACTTATTAGAGACCTTTAATTAAAAGAGAAATATGACATAATCCCAAGTCTCTCACCCGGTGTTTTCCTAAATGCAATGTAGAGAATCTGATCCACTGCCATAATGCATGCTAAACACTTCCAATGAATTGGTAAACACATTTCCAACATATATCATTTTGCATCAACGTTTTGAAGATGTTTTCTGCATTTTGGGGTAGGGCTGGATACCAACTTTGAATGTATAAATAGTATCTGAAACATCATCCATTCCCTCTTGAGAATGTCCTATCTGAAGATTCTTTTCTTTCCCAAGTTTATTTTTTGTTTCCACATCTAAAGTAGTCTCACCTTTTCCTAATATCATGAAGGTTTCTTCTGGCCTCACTTTCTGCCTTCTGGTATTTCTCAACTGAATCCTAACTAGAAAACATTTCCATTTTATGGAGTAATAATAGATTGTAGGAAAAAAAAGGAAAAACCACTGCTGCATTGCCAGCAAAACTGTGCACGTGACGCCACAATGAATTTAATTCTAATGTTCAACTAATGGGGCATAAAACTAAATGCAATTTGAAATGAAATGGTGTAGTGCTATTAGGGCCCTAGACTGTTGGGTCAGAATTTAGTTCTCAATACTAATGCTGGAACTGGCTAGTCACTGGTAGAATTAGCTAGATACCTATCGCAGTTATAATGGTTCCCATTAGGATTAATATTTTTTTCCTACTTCTAACACATTAGCTCATAGAGCATGCACGATTATTGACTTTCTTTTTCTCCCTTATCCTACATGGCCAAGAAACCATACTTATACAACTAATCATTAAAACGTGTCATTTTGTCTTAATAATATTACCAATAGATTTAGCGGTCATTTTATTTACTTTGCCTTTTTTGCAAATCTTTCTATGTTTTCACTCTGCAGGAAATGGTGGTCCTTTAATATTGGATTAACTTTTGAATGCTATTTGTTTTTACCTATCTGCAGTATATCATTCCTTGAAATATCTAGTCGTTATACAACTTAAATTTTATTGCAATCTGATCTGACTAGAGAAAAAAATTGGAGGGTGTATATTCTGTTACTCATGAGCTCTTTTTAAAAATCCACATAAAATGACACATTTTAGGAATATGTAAAGGCTATCATAAGTAATTTTTTTTAGTCATTGTTGAATTCTAGTGTCTTTTAGGTCTTTTCTTCCCCCCTTCATTTGTCCCTGTGTATATATTAACCTTTACTGGTGCACTGAATGTGTTTCCTTCAATATTTTTGGTTGATTATCTACATTAACAGTGGAGAAGAAGTGGGAATCATTCAGGTATCACTTATATTTGAACTTAAGTATATCTTTCTACTGAAAATTGAATGCAAGTGTGCTTAGCAATTTGGAAAGTGACTTCAAAATTAATGTGGTAACATTGTTAAAAAAAAAAATCATGAATGCAGGAAGTTGTCTTCCAGTCCTTAACTTTTCTCAGCTATTGTCTGAATTCTACCTTCAGGGAATATATGACTCTTCTCTAGTTGTCTTTTACGTCTTGCATTTCATCACAGGCTAAAGCACAGCTGCCTTTCCAGAAAGGTTTCTTCAGTTATGGTCCGATTAAAGATAAAGTTTCAAAACTCTTTCTTGCTACATGTAAAATAAAAGTAACTGGTGGAAATCCAGGAACTAGCAGGGAAAGTCAGTGTTTTCAGTGGAGAGAACAGTCTGCATATATATGTGTATATGTACACACACACACACACAACTTGTGGTGTGATACAGTAAGTTTACATGTATTACTCACATACATAGCTGCCAATAATTACGTTCATTTAATTCCGAGTGGAGAGCATATGCTATAGCTAAAAGAAAATAGGCTAGAAGCCAGACAAACTCAGTTTCAAATTTCAAATCTAGCACTTCCTATCTGTGTCACTTTTGGCCAATTATTTACTTTTTTTCTCCTCCTGTTTAGAGGGAGATAATGATATGCATGGTGTGGCAAAATAAATGAGTTAATATGCATGAAGTGCTTTCCTTATGGTCAACTTTTGAATGATGTTTTTTCTCCTTTATGCAATCACTAGTCATGTTCCAGGTAGAAGGACAAACGGGACAATCAACATAGTTCCATCGTTGCCCTAATTATAATTATGGATGTAATTTCCTCTGCTTGCCCCAATGCCTCCGTGTTGGGAGAGAGATGAATAGTAATAACTTAGGCATTCTCTTATGTACATCTTATAAATGTCACTATCGCTGGCAGTCCACAGTGTAACTGTTTTCCAAGCTTTGACCGGGCTGAAGGGAAGCATGGAAAAAGCCAGGTTACCTGTGTTTAGGAGCTCTCCTGCTAGATGAAGTTTATGAGAATTTCAGTTGTTTCATTTGCTTTTACCCAAGTTTCAGTCTTACGTTAATTTTAAATTGCTTTTCTGAAAAATTTAAAAACTGGATCTCTTTTAAAAATTGCTTTCAATATGAATAGAATATTCCTTTCCAGGGAAAGGAATAGAAAAATTCCTTTCTATATGTAGAAAAATAATATATTAGGCAGAATGTCTGTATCCCTACTCTGAATGTTAAAAAGGAAAAGTCTTTATTCTAGCAGGCCTACAACTCTTAACCTTAAAACTTCAGTTAGTGTCATTTTATCCTGTTCTGTTTTATTAATATCTATTGGTTCGGTGTCTCTACTGCTAAATGGGGTTTTTTAACTTGCACCCTTTGGGCTAATTTGCTATATCAAATTTCCCAGAATTCTTGTCAACTTAGAATGAGGCAAATGACCAAAATTTGCAGCCATTGTGGTGTGAAAAAAATAACACTAAATTAAAACTCAAAAGTTCCTAGCAATTAATTTACCCTCTTTTTGACTTAGGCTACAGTTTTTGCACATATAAAATGAGGGGACTATATTTCTGTTTTTTTTCCAGCTCTGAAGGAATTACAGCAGTTTTCATGGTGTGTGTGGAGCCATTACTGTGGAAGGGGCACAAGGAAAATAGTAACCAAAGTGAGCAAATAGGTTGGCACAAGAAATGTTCAAACATAGGGAAATGCCTCCTGCTCTTGGAAAAGTAGATTGGCTGATGAGCAAAGCAGAGAGATAGAAGATTTTGGCTTCATAATCATCTAGAGAGCTCTCCTATAAATAATAATAATGATGATGGTAATAATCACGAAAAGGATGGGTAGTCATTAGACTTCCTATATCTAGGATTTTAAAATAGTGATATAAGAAAGGCCATAAAAATGACTCTCAAGTGTCAGCAGATTTTCACTGCTCTCCATTTTTGTTAAAAATTTTGCAGTAATCTGAACCATGTTGTCAACGGATGGCTACTTAAGTTATAATGTGATTTTAAGCGACAGTGCAACAGATGTGACCACACCTAAAATTTCGTTGTAAACATAAATGATCCTGTGAACATCAGTGTTGCTTGTCTTATAGTCCTATAGTCTGAGACACTGTTGAAATAGGGGGTTATATCTATTTCTGTGATTAGTACCAAGAACGCCGTGCTCTCTAAGTACATTTCCCTTCCCTATCACAATTACTCAAGGTTTACAATTAGAATTTAATTTCTTTAGATTAAAGTGCTGACCTATATATCTTTATATGGACTTCAAATATCCTTGGGCAACAGAAGCTAGAGAATAAATTAGGCTGATAGCAGTCATTGATATTTTGTATGATCATTTTGTAAATGTGTTTGTCTCTCATATCTAGCGGGGTTTAACTCAAGAATAGATAGGAAAGAAATGTGTGACATGCCATACATAGACCTACTGATGTTCCAAGTAGCATAGCATCGTCCTGATTTTTGTGTGAACCCCAGTGTGGCGTCATGTGTAATAGCCTTTGGCATGTATCTTATAGAAGTTGAGAACTCATGTTATCAACATGAATTGATATTGGCTCATCAATATCTTGAGCTTTGGCTCAAGATGAGCCAAAATATTGGCTATATTCCCCATACTGTACATCCTTGAGCCTGTCTTACACCCAGTAGTATGTACCTGCCACTCCTCCACTCCTATATTGCTCCTCCCCCCACAACTGGTAACCACTAGTTTGTTCTCTATATCTGTGAGTCTGCTTCTTTTTGTTATATTCACTAGTTAGTTGTAGTTTTTAGATTCCACACATAAGTAATATCATACAATATTTGTCTTTCTCTGTCTGACTTATTTCCCTTAGCATAATGCCCTCCAAGTCCATCCATGTTGCTGCAAATGGAAAAATTTCGTTATTTTTTTTCTTTATTTATAGCTAGGGTCAAAGTTAAAAAAAGTCTTGTAGTCCCTAATGGTGGGGGACCATGTCTGTTTCTCATATTACTGTATAATCACAGCTTAGTAAAAGAACCGTCTCATGGTAGAGTATTCCATAGATACTCGTTGAAGGAAAAAAATTAACTCGTCTCTGTGAAGTCCTCGCCTTTTTGATACCAACTAAGTAGATGTTACTATAAATAGAGATAATGAAATAAGATCAGAGCTGTAGCCGGTGGCTGTAAAGACCCTGCACTACACAACTCATGTTTACCTTGAACAGCACCCTGGATTTCTGCAATTTTGCAGGCTATGAATAAGGTAACAAAATTATTTAACACAAGTGCTCCCCCCTTGCTTTTCAGGGAAAACTTTGATGCTGCATTAAATTATGCTATCATCTTAGAGGCAGGATATAAACACATCACTTACATTTCCATACATTGGTTTATTTCTTATCAGATGCACACCCATATCCACATATCCCCCCGCACACATAATAGGTTTTATAAAGGTGATTATTACTAAATATTGAACAGCTATTAAACATGGTACACATAATATTAAACCTACATTTATGGAGGAAGAGTCTCATTGTTTTAGATAACTAAAAATATTATTCAGACTAAGAAGTCAGATGTGTAAAATCATCTCAGAAGGAAAAAATAAATCAGTGGCATGAGAATTAGAGTTATTAAATAACAATCTTAAAACAGAAGAATGGTGTTCTGCCATTCATCAAAATTGATTTATTTATTATGTAGGTGTAGTGAGAATTATCACAGGTGAGCAGAGTAACAGTGCAAATCCTGTATACTCAGAACCTTTCTTTTAGGTAGTAGAGACCGTCAAAAGACATAACTCACCCAAACCAGTTTATCACCAACTAATGTCACAAACCCTGTCATTAATAATTTTCGTATTATTGTGAATAGGTATATTCCTTGAAAGGGAATTAACCTTCTGGAGAAACAGCATTATGTCCAGCCTGATAAATTGCTACTTCAGTGCACCCTTGTGGTGAAAATGTGCCAGTGCAGCTTTTAAAACTACTCGGAAGATTAGTACCTACTAGTGGGTGATTCTTCTTCAGATCCAGAGGTTCCTGGGTACTGTGATGATGTAATCAATAAAATCTCCTGAATTTCTTACAGTATATGCACCTGTATAAATACCTATATATGTATTTAATTGGGATAAAATATAATAGGAAAGAGGGCTAGGACATGGGCTCTTGGTGTGACGTAATAGAAAATGGTGCCAGCTTTGATGTCAGCTAGACGTGGGTTCAAATCCTGGTTAGGTAAGTTCTATATGTGTGACTTGCGTATGTGTTATTTTTAGGGTTGCTTTGAGGCTCATAAATAATGTATGTAAAGGTTTTAACTTAATAATTGCTTCAAACATATTATGATAGTGAGGTAATGTGATTTAAAAAATATGGCATTGTGGGGTAACAGATTCTATAAACAGATTTTTTTCTATTAACTAGATATTGAGAGGTCTATTTCTTTCTTTGTATCATCTGTGATCCCCAGTGGCCCAAGGATAACATGCACCCATGTCTTCATTCATGACTTTTCCAGAATTGAAAGTGTTATTCACTAACTTCATCTGCTGCAATTATAGTCAGTTCATCATAAGTAACGAGTGACAAGCCTTTACCTGTTTTTTATGTTTATCTGCTCTACTCCTCATCCTCTCCTCTACCTTCATTTTTCTGGGAATGTCCTCTCCCACATCACAGCCGTATTTGAGCATTGCTCTGTTCCTTAACCCTAGCAATCGGAAAGGAGGTGAATCATGAAAGAAACAGATTTTGAGAATTTGGAATTTGGACCAAGAAATTTCTGTCTTGGTGTGTTTTAATTCTTCAGTGGAGAACATATGAACGTGCTATCTTTTGTTATATGTATCCATTAGTTTGCATAGTTATTTGTTTAGTCTAAAGCAATATTTCTCAATAGGGCACTATAGACTTTGGAGTCAGACAGTTGGCATTGCCTCAAGTACTCAGAGCTTTATCCTTAACCCCTGGGGTCGAAGTTTCAGCAACACAAGTCGCAGTTATTCCGTTTTCAAAAGTCACCTTGTTACTGAACACAAGTTCACGTGCCCAACACGTGGTGAGGCCAAATAAACCAAAACGTTGGAGTTGGGAGCACAGAAAGGTTTATTGGAAGCCCATGTGAGGAGACAGGTGGCTCGTGCCCCAAAACCCCCAAACCCCTGGAAGGGTTTCAGTAGAGCACTTTTAAAGGCAAGGTGAGGGAGGGGTGTGGTTAGTTGTTGCAAACTTCTTGGTGTCGGAGTCCTTTGTTCTTGTAGCGGTCCACTTAGGTCAAGTTACAATGTTTCTGCAAACCTCCAACAAGACAAATGCTATGCTCTGCTCTGCAACTTTTTATCTCTATATGAATGGACTGTTAAAGGTCAGAGGCTTGAGGATAGGCTATCCTGTATATTTCAGGCTATAGGCAACATTCTTTTAGTAAAGGCGCAAGCCAGCATGACCAAGCACCAGCAACAGAGCACAAAGGTTAACGTAAAAGGAGCAGATCTAATATGGAGCCAGATTTGTTCTTCCCTATTGTAAGCTCTAGAGTACAGTAAACACACAAGTTGAGAGCTGTTTTCTAAAGGAAACCACGTTGCTAGTTCTTTACCGGGCATCTCAGAAAAATGTTTTCATTATTTGCCAGTTGTGGAGCAGTTGAACAATCCAGACAATGAATTCTGCATCCGTTATCTCATTATTACCATCTCACAGACTCTGCAGTTTACACACACATATGAGGGTTGTGCGACTCATTGCACTCCCTAGAGAAGTGAAGACTAACCTCCTCCAGTTTTCTTTTTTTTGTACATCTTTATTGGAGTATAATTGCTTTACAATGGAATGTTAGTTTCTGCTTTATAACAAAGTGAATCAGTTATACATATACATATGTTCCCATATCTCTTCCCTCTTGCGTCTCCCTCCCTCCCTCCCTCCCTCCCACCCTCCCTCCCTCCCTCCCACCCTCCCTATCAGACCCCTCTAGGTGGTCACAAAGCACCGAGCTGATCTCCCTGTGCTATGCGGCTGCTTCCCACTAGCTATCTATTTTACGCTTGGTAGTGTATATATGTCCATGCCACTCTCTCATTTTGTCACAGCTTACCCTTCGCCCTCCCCATATCCTCAAGTCCATTCTCTAGTAGGTCTGTGTCTTTATTCCTGTCTTACCCCTAGGTTCCTCATGACATTTTTTTTTCTTAAATTCCATATATATGTGTTAGCATAAGGTATTTGTCTTTCTCTTTCTGACTTACTTCACTCTGTACGACAGACTGTATGTCCATCCACCTCATTACAAATAGCTCAATTTCGTTTCTTTTTATGGCTGAGTAATATTCCATTGTATATATGTGCCACATCTTCTTTATCCATTCATCCGATGATGGACACTTAGGTTGTTTCCATCTCCTGGCTATTGTAAATAGAGCTGCAATGAATATTTTGGTACATGACTCTTTTTGAATGATGGTTTTCTCAGGGTATATGCCCAGTAGTGGGATTGCAGGGTCATATGGTAGTTCTATTTGTAGTTTTCTAAGGAACCTGCATACTGTTCTCCATAGTGGCTGTACCAATTCACATTCCCACCAGCAGTGCAAGAGTGTTCCCTTTTCTCCACATCCTCTCCAGCATTTGTTGTTTCTAGATTTTTTGATGATGGCCATTCTGACTGGTGTGAGATGATATCTCATTGTAGTTTTGATTTGCATTTCTCTAATGATTAATGATGTTGAGCATTCTTTCATGTGTTTGTTGGCAGTCTGTATATCTTCTTTGGAGAAATGTCTGTTTAGGTCTTCTGCCCATTTTTGGATTGGGTTGTTTGTTTTTTTGTTATTGAGCTGCATGAGCTGCTTATAAATTTTGGAGATTAATCCTTTGTCAGTTGCTTCATTTGCAAATATTTTCTCCCATTCTGAGGATTGTCTTTTGGTCTTGTTTATGGTTTCCTTTGCTGTGCAATTTCATTAGGTCCCATTTGTTATTTTGTTTTTATTTCCATTTCTCTAGGAGGTGGTTCAAAAAGGACCTTGCTATGATTTATGTCATAGAGTGTTCTGCCTATGTTTTCCTCTTAGAGTTTGATAGTTTGTGGCCTTACATTTAGGTCTTTAATCCATTTTGAGCTTATTTTTGTGTATGGTGTTAGGGAGTGATCTAATCTCATACTTTTACATGTACCTGTCCAGTTTTCCCAGCACCACTTATTGAA
The DNA here is from genome assembly GCF_963924675.1 of Phocoena phocoena. Classification (NCBI taxonomy): domain Eukaryota; kingdom Metazoa; phylum Chordata; class Mammalia; order Artiodactyla; family Phocoenidae; genus Phocoena; species Phocoena phocoena. The sequence goes on from NC_089231.1 coordinate 41,646,038, forward strand.
GAGGCTGTCCTTTCTCCTGTACATTCCTGCCTCCTTTATCAAAGAAAAGGTGACCATATGTGTGTGGGTTTATCTCTGGGCTTTCTATCCTGTTCCATTGATCTATCTTTCTGTTTTTGTGCCAGTACCATGCTGTCTTGATTACTGTAGCTTTGTAGTATAGTCTGAAGTCAGGGAGCCTGATTCCTCCAGCTCCGTTTTTTGTTCTCAAGGTTGCTTTGGCTATTCGGGGTCTTTTGCGTTTCCATACAAATTGTGAAATGTTTTGTTCTTGTTCTGTGAAAAATGCCAGTGGTAGTATGATAGGGATTACATTGAATCTATAGATTGCTTTGGGTAGTAGAGTCATTTTCACCCTGTTGATTCTTCCAATCCAAGAACATGCTATATCTCTCCATGTCTTTGTATCATCTTTGATTTCTTTCATCAGTGTCATATAATTTTCTGCATACAGGTCTTTTGTCTCCTTAGGTAGGTTTACTCCTAGATATTTTATACTTTTTGTTGCAGTGGTAAATGGGAGTGTTTTCTTGATTTCACTTTCAGATTTTTCATCATTAGTGTATAGGAATGCCAGAGATTTCTGTGCATTAATTTTGTATCCTGATACTTTACCAAATTCATTGATTAGCTCTAGTAGTTTTCTGGTAGCATCTTTAGGATTCTCTATGTATAGTATCATGTCATCTGCAAACAGTGACAGCTTTATTTCTTCTTTTCCGATTTGGATTCCTTTTATTTCCTTTTCTTCTCTGATTGCTGTGGCTAAAACTTCCAAAACTATGTTGAATGAGAGTGGCGAGAGTGGGCAACCTTGTCTTGTTCCTGATCTTAGTGGAAATGCTTTCAGTTTTTAACCACTGACGATGATGTTGGCTGTGAGTTTGTCATATATGGCCTTTATTATGTTGAGAAACGTTCCCTCTATGCCTACTTTCTGGAGAGTTTTTATCATAAATGGGTGTTGGATTTTGGCGAAAGCCTTCTCTGCATCTATTGAGGTGATCATATGGTTTTTCTCCTTCAATTTGTTAATATGGTGTATCACGTTGATTGATTTGCATATATTGAAGAATCCTTGCATTCCTGGAATAAACCCCACTTGATCATGGTGTATGATCCTTTTAATGTGCTGTTGAATTCTGTTTGCTAGTATTTTGTTGAGGATATTTGCATATATGTTCATCAGTGATATTGGCCTGTAGTTTTCTTTCTTTGTGACATCCTTTTCTGGTTTTGCTATCAGGGTGATGGTGGCCTCATAGAATGAGCTTGGGAGTGTTCCTCCCTCTGCTATATTTTGGAAGAGTTTGAGGAGGATAGGTGTTAGCTCTTCTCTAAATGTTTGATAGAATTTGCCTGTGAAGCCATCTGGTCTGGGGCTTTTGTTTGTTGGAATATTTTTAACCACAGCTTTAATTTCAGTGCTTGTGATTGGTCTTTCATATTTTCTATTTCTTCCTGATTCAGTCGTGGCAGGTTGTGCAATTCTAAGAATTTGTCAATTTCTTCCAGGTTGTCCATTTTATTGGCATAGAGTTGATTGTAGTAATCTCTCATGATCTTTTGTATTTCTGCAGTGTCAGTTGTTACTTCTCCTTTTTCATTTCTAATTCTATTGATTTGAGTCTTCTCCCTTTTTTTCTTGATGAGTCTGGCTAATGGTTTATCAATTTTGTTTATCTTCTCAAAGAACTAGCTTTTAGTTTTGTTAATCTTTGCTATCGTTTCCTTCATTTTTTTCCATTTATTTCTGATCTGATCTTTATGATTTCTTTCCTTCTTCTTACTTTGGGGTCCTTTTGTTCTTCTTTCTCTAATTGCTTTAGGTGCAAGTTTAGGTTCTTTATTCGAGATGTTTCCTGTTTCTTAAGGTAGGATTGTATTGCTATAAACTTCACTCTTAGAACTGCTTTTGCTGCATCCCATAGGTTTTGGGTCTTCGTGTCACCATTGTCATTTGTTTCTAGGTATTTTTTTATTTCCTCTTTGATTTCTTCAGTGATCACTTCGTTATTAAGTAGTGTATTGTTTAGCCTCCATGTGTTTGTGTTTTTTACAGATCTTTTCCTGTAATTGATATCTAGTCTCATAGCATTGTCGTCGGAAAAGATACTTGACGCAATTTCAATTTTCTTAAATTTACCAAGGCTTGATTTGTGACCCAAGATATGATCTATCCTAGAGAATGTTCCATGAGCATTTGAGAAGAAAGTGTATTCTGTTGTTTTTGGATGGAATGTCCTATAAATATCAATTAAGTCCATTTTGTTTAATGTATCATTTAAAGCTTGTGTTTCCTTATTTATTTTCATTTTGGGTGATCTGTCCATTGGTGAAAGTGGGGTGTTAAAGTCCCCTACTATGACCGTGTTACTGTTGATTTTCCCTTTTATGGCTGTTAGTATTTGCCTTATGTATTGAGGTGCTCCTATGTTGGGTGCATAAATATTTACAATTGTTATATCTTCTTCTTGGATTGATCCCTTGATCATTATGTAGTGTCCTTCTTTGTCTCTTCTAATAGTCTTTATTTTAAAGTCTGTTTTGTCTGATATAAGAATTGCTACTCCAGCTTTCTTTTGGTTTCCATTTGCATGGAATAACTTTTTCCATCCGCTTACTTTCAGTCTGTATGTGTCTCTAGGTCTGAAGTGGGTGTCTTGTAGACAGCATATATATGGGTTTTGTTTTTGTATCCATTCCGCCAATCTGTGTCTTTTGGTGGGAGCATTTAGTCGATTTTCATTTAAGGTAATTATCGATATGTATGTTCCTATTCCCATTTTCTAAATTGTTTTGGGTTCGTTCTTGTAGGTCTTTTCCTTCTCTTGTGTTTCTTGCCTAGAGAAGTTCCTTTAGCATTTGTTGTAAAGCTTTTTTGGTGGTGCTGAACTCTCTCAGCTTTTGCTTGTCTGTAAAGTTTTTAATTTCTCCATCAAATCTGAATGAGATCCTTGCTGGGTAGAGTAATCTTGGTTACAGGTTTTTCTCTTTCATCACTTTAAATATGTCCTGCCCGTCCCTTCTGGCTTGCAGAGTTTCTGCTGAAAGATCAGCTGTTAACCTTATGGGGATTCCCTTGTGTGTTATGTGTTGTTTTTCTCTTGCTGCTTTTAATATGTTTTCTTTGTATTTAATTTTTGACAGTTCGATTAATATGTGTCTTGGCGTATTTCTCCTTGGATTTATCTGTATGGGACTCTGTGCTTCCTGGACTTGATTAACTATTTCCTTTCCCATATTAGGGAAGTTTTCAACTATAATCTCTTCAAATATTTTCTCAGTCCCTTTCTTTTTCTCTTCTTCTTCTGGAACCCCTATAATTCGAATGTTGGTGTGTTTAATGTTGTCCCAGAGGTCTCTGAGACTGTCCTCAGTTCTTTTCATTCTTTTTTCTTTATTCTGCTCTGTAGTAGTTATTTCCACTATTTTATCTTCACAGTCAGTTATCCGTTCTTCTGCCTCAGTTATTCTGCTATTGATCCCATCTAGAGTATTTTTAATTTCATTTATTGTGTTGTTCATCACTGCTTGTTTCATCTTTAGTTCTTCTAGGTCCTTGTTAAATGTTTCTTGCATTTTGTCTATTCTATTTCCAAGATTTTGGATCATCTTTACTATCATTATTCTGAATTCTTTTTCAGGTAGACTGCCTATTTCCTCTTCATTTGTTAGGTCTGGTGGGTTTTTATCTTGCTCCTTCATCTGCTGTGTGTTTTTCTGTCCTCTCATTTTGCTTATCTTACTGTGTTTGGGGTCTCCTTTTCGCAGGCTGCAGGTTCGTAGTTCCCGTTGTTTTTGGTGTCTGTCCCCAGTGGCTAATGTTTGTTCAGTGGGTTGTGTAGGCTTCCTGGTGGAGGGGACTAGTGCCTGTGTTCTGGTGGATGAGGCTGGATCTTGTCTTTCTGCTGGGCAGGTCCTCATCTGGTGGTGTGTTTTGGGGTGTCTGTGGGCTTATGATTTTAGGCAGCCTCTCTGCTAATGGGTGGGGTTGTGTTCCTGTCTTGCTAGTTGTTTAGCATAGGGTGTCCAGCACTGTAGCTTGCTGGTCGTTGAGTGAAGCTGAGTGCTGGTGTTGAGATGGAGATCTCTGGGAGATTTTCTCCATTTGATATTATGTAGAGCTGGGAGGTCTCTTGTGGACCAGTGTCCTGAAGTTGGCTCTCCCACCTCAGAGGCACAGCACTGCCTCCTGGCTGCAGCACCAAGAGCCTTTCATCCACACGGCTCGGAATAAAATGGAGAAAAAGTAGAATGAAAGAAAGAAAGAAAGAAAGAAAGAAAGAAAAGAAAGGAGGGTGGGAGGAAGGAAGGAGGGAAGGAAGGAAAGAAAGAAAGAAGATAAAATAAAATAAAGTGAGTTAAAATAAAATAAAGTTATTAAAATAAAAAATAATTATTAAGAAAAAAGAATTTTTTTAAAGAAAAAAATGGATGGATAGAACCCTAGGACAAATGGTGAAAGCAAAGCTATACAAAGTCTCACACAGAAGCATACACATACACACTCACAAAAAGTGGAAAAGGGGAAAAAATAAAAAATATTGCTCTCAAAGTTCATCTCCTCAATTTGGGATTATTCATTGTCTCTTCAGGTATTCCACAGATGCAGGGTACATCAAATTGATTGTGGAGCTTTAATCCGCTGCTTCTGAGGCTGCTGGGAGAGATTTCCCTTTCTCTTCTTTGTTCTCACAGCTCCCGGGGCTCAGCATGGATTTGGCCCCGCCTCTGTGTGTAGGTCCCTGGAGGGCGTCTGTTCTTCGCTCAGACAGGACAGGGTTAAAGGAGCAGCTGCTTCGGGGACTCTGGCTCACTCAGGCCGGCGTGAGGGAGGGGCACGGAGTGTGGGGCAAGCCTGCGGCGGCAGAGGCCGTCATGACGTTACACCAGCCTGAGGCGCGCCCTGCGTTCTCCCGGAGTAAGTTGTCCCTGGATCCCGGGACCCTGGCAGTGGCGGGCTGCACAGGCTGCCCGAAAGGGGGGGGTGTGGAGAGTGACCTGTGCTGGCACATAGGCTTCTTGGAGGCGGCAGCAGCAGCCTTAGCGTCTCATGCCTGTCTCTGTGGTGCGCGCTGTTAGCCGCATCTCACGCCCGTCTCTGGAGCTCCTTTAAGCAGCGCTCTTAATCCTCTCTCCTCGTGTACCAGGAAACAAAGAGGGAAGAAAAAGTCTCTTGCCTCTTCCGCAGGTCCAGACATTTCCCCGGACTCCCTCCCGGCTATCCGTGGTGCACTAACTCCTTGCAGGCTGTGTTCACGCCACTAACCCGAGTCCTCTCCCTGCGCTCCGACCAAAGCCCGAGCCTCAGCTCCCAGCCCCACCCGTCCCGGCGGGTGAGCAGACAAGTCTCTCAGGCTGGTGAGTGCCGGTCGCCACCGATCCCCTGTGCAGGAATCTCTCCGCTTTGTCCTTCGCATCCTATTGCTGTGCTCTCCTCCGCGGCTTCAAAGCTTCCCCCTCCGCCACCTGCAGTCTCTGCCCGCGAAGGGGCTTCCTAGTGTATGGAAACCTTCCCTGCTTCACAGCTCCCTTCCATTAGTGCAGGTCCCGTCCTTATTCTTTTGTCTGTGTTTATTCTTTTTTCTTTTGCTCTACCCAGGTACGTGGGGACTTTCTTGCCTTTTGGGAGGTCTGAGGTCTTCTGCCAGCATTCAGTAGGTGTTCTGTAGGAGTTGTTCCACGTGTAGATGTATTACTGGTGTATCTGTGGGGAGGAACGTGATCTCCACGTCTTACTCTTCCGCCATCTTCAGGAAAAATTTTCACCTCCATTTTTCTTCCGTTTTCTCTAAGATGGCTAAATCTTGCCTGCTTTAAATGACTGTGGCAGCAGTATTCTTGGCTACCTGTTGTAAAAGAAGTGCTGTCTTCCCACTGCCTAGCAGGTCTTATTGAGGGTAACGTTTAACCAAGGAAGCTGCAACAGGAGCCAAGGAAAACTTGAACATGCCATTGAATTCTAGACCAGAAAGGTTGGATTCAACTTGTTTGCCCCTAAGCCCCAGAAAAAACACTAATATATCACAGAATATACATTCTTCAGGAAACATCAGGAGAAGGAGTCATTTCCCCACTCTTCCATGTGTGTAATTGTATATTTTAATGTAGCTCTTCATGCTGCAAGTAATTGTATAAATATTTGCTTTGCAGAGCCATTTTATTTACATGCAACATTTAAAAATTCTCTTTATTTTACTATTAGGAAACACATATGAAGAAAAACTTTTTCAGTGCCCATCTGCTCATTTTTTCATCTAATGTAAGAATTCCCTGTTATGACAGTCTGTTCCTTAACAGCCAGATATTCTAACGTAAAAAGAGACACAAAAACATTACCCATAACTTTGGAGACATACCTCCAGATTATTGGGCTCTCTCTCTTTTCGATATTGTCACATTTGCTCAGTTGATGACTATTTTAATAATTGTAAAATACAACTCCAAGTTAAAGATGTTCATCATTATAATGAAGATAAAACAATAGAAAATAAAGTTATTTTCTGCAAAGCAATATAGCTAAATTTGAAGTGTTATCAGTGGAGCAAAAACTATTTCTGATAAAAAGGAATTAGCTATAATTAACTTAAATCACGTTCTATTTCTTGTTTGCCGACACCTCGATGTACTAATGCATGGTGATGTGGTGCCCAATTCATACGGTTGCCCTGGAATGCTGTTAACTGCTCTCTGTTTTCCTCCTCTAGTTCCTTTTCATCATATAGCAGATTTCTGTGCCTTGGCCCGGGTTCACTGTCTTTGCCTCTTGCCTCGCACTTGTACCATTACCCTATCCCTGGAGGATACAGACTGAACCTCGTTCACTTTTCATTCCTCTTGCTCTTCATTTGGTGCATTTGCCTCAGATTTCCAACTTGCTTTTAGCTGTCTAAAATTTGACCCGAACTGTCTAAAAATAGTCCTGCCTGCTTTAGACCTCCTTTGAATTTGCAGCCTTCATTTTAAACTTGACCACATAACTACCGTCTTCTGTCAACACCACAGCAAATATCTTTGGACTGACAGGCTGCATCCCTCTGCTTTAGACCAGGTTTTTCACATTATGTATCACAACCCATTAGTGAGTTTTCAAGCCACTTTAGTGGGTTGTGATAACTTTAAAAAATGAAATAGAAGAAAATAGAAATGGTCTGTTTTATTGTTGAAATGTGTATATGTGCTGGCTTATGATATAAAATATATTTCTACTGGTGCTGTTTGTCTAAAAAGTTGGAAAATATTGCTTTCAATGGGCACTGTGATTTCAGATTACCTGCAGATGCCCAATAATTACTTCCACCTACCCTGCTTCTCACTTCTGCTCTTGGTATATTCTTAGATCTTCCTGACATAACAATTTGTTCCAAATTTAAGATTATCTTTGGACTCTAACCCATATTTTCATTCATCTTAGATAAATGTACCGTATAAGGTTGTCAGATTTAACAAATACAGGACGCCCAGTTATATTTGAATTTCAGATAAATGATAATTTTTAATATAAGTTATTCCCAATATCACATGTTTATCTGGAATTCACATTTAATTGTGTGTGCTGTATTTTATCTAGGAACCTTAATACTCTTCAAAAAGCAACCCAAGATATTTCAGACTGGGCTAGGCCACCCCCTTCCCCCTTAACTAAATGAAAAAGACAAGAGGAGCTGATGAATGGGTGTGATGATTGAATATATAGAAAGTACTCAGAGAAGAATGAAGGGAAATAGTAGACAGTGATATGAAAATAGCACGTTGGAGTAGGTGATAACAGTATCAGAGTGCAACAAAACAAGCAATACTTCGGGATTGTTAGGAGCCCAACTAAAACTTGAGAATCTGCCACCAGGGGGGCAGTGGCACGTTTGGAGCTGAAGAGCAAATCTGGCAGCATCCTAGTTTCAGTATCGGAGATATTGTTAAGGTACAGGAATTCATTTGGTTATTTATCAGGTGTTTAGAGGTCAAACAGATACAATTAAACAGGAAGTGTTTCTGAAATAGTAGTTAGGGTTTGGAAGCAAAAATTGTTGAGGGTCAGAGTAAATACAAATTTGATTAGGCAGGCCAAATGTCTGGCTTTTTGTTTAATTGATTGTTGCTATGAATACACTTTTTAACCTAAGAGTATTTATGCTGAGTCCTGATCAAAGCATTTTTCGGAATCTCTTCAAAATTAACCAAACAATTACCAACAGGTGATTCCAATAATTTGCTATAGCCGGGCACATTAGTGGTGTAGAACCATATCTCACAGTATTCAGGGATAATTATAATGCCTATACACTTAATAGATATTTGTTCAGTAAATAAATGTTTAGATGAAAAATGTCTTCATCTGTGTAAGACTGTTTCCATGTGCAACTCCCCAGATTAATAAATTCCTCTGTAGAAGTTTAATGATGTTCCCTGCTTACCTTTTCTCACGCATGCAATGGGTAAAAGAGAATCCATATAAATATAAGAGAAAACCATTGGCTGGACTTTTCAGTTTTGTAACACATCTATAAAAATATCTGGGCCAAATGTTATAGTGTTTGTAAAGCTTTATATGTATGTGATATGGGTGTGTGTATATATATATATATATATATGTGGTTTTTTCCCTAATTCCCTCTCTTCATATCTATTCAAAAATATACAATGTATAAACCACGTAAAGACATAGTGGCCCTTGTTGAACTGGAGATAGTGCCCATAAACAAGACTTCCCCTCCTTAGATAGGGGTCTCTCTGGACTATGGTGTCTTTGTGAATCAGTACATATGAGGTCTTTAATAGCGTTTGGATTTATAGGTTCTGTTCAATTACATTTTAATTTTATTTTTTGTTTGGTTTTTGTTTGTTTGTTTGCTTGTTGCGGTACTTGGGGCTCTCACTGTTGTGGCCTCTCCCGTTGCGGAGCAAGGCTCCCGACACGCAGGCTCAGCGGCCATGGCTCACGGGGCCAGCATGTGGGATCTTCCCGGACCGGGGCACGAACCCGTGTCCCCTGCATCGGCAGGCGGACTCTCAACCACTGCACCACCAGGGAAGCCCCTATTTTAATTTTATTAGTTTTTAGAAATAAATTTTCTACAGCTTCGTTATCCAGTTATGTACATTGCAGGTGGTTTGTGATAGTATATCACAGTATTAAATATTAAATATCACAATAGCGATATGATAAACAAATTTCATTAGGAGACTATTTCTTTATTCATAATTTCAAGAGTTTCACAAGAGAAAATGTTAAAAATTCGGCCCCGGGGCTTCCCTGGTGGCGCAGTGGTTGGGAGTCCGCCTGCCGATGCAGGGGACACGGGTTCGTGCCCCGGTCCGGGAAGGTCCCACATGCCGCGGAGCGGCTGCACCCGTGAGCCATGGCCGCTGAGCCTGCACGTCCGAAGCCTGTGCTCCGCAACCGGAGAGGCCACAACAGTGAGAGGCCCGCGTACCGCAAAAAAAAAAAAAAAAATTCGGCCCCGAAGGCAAATTCTTCCATGAGTGTACTGCATGATATTTGGCAAAAAAAAAAAAAAAAAAAAGTTTTAATGTTATTATTCCAGTGAAATAAAGGTGTTATTTCTATTTTCTAAATTCATTTTATAGAGCAAAGGTGGAGAAGGTAATTTTAAAAATAGTGTGATTAGACCAACTTTATTTTGCTCTAAAGCTCGGCATCTGCAGTGGAGCACACTATAGACAAAGGTATCAAGCTGTGGAGGAATGTTACTTGTAATGAAATTCAGCACTGGCCTGCTGCTTTTCCAAATTACTAATATTTAGTAACATTAATTATGATTTTTCCTTTTGCTAAGACTTTAGGGAACTTAGGACAAAATGGTGTGATTTTGGTTGATAAATCTTTTGATTTTAGCTTTTTCTGCTTTGCTAATGCTCATGATTTACCCATGTCATGTGATATCTCTATTTCAGCTCATGTGTTAGGTTCAAATCTTAAAGCAACAATAACTTCTCTACTGGTGAATTTCTTTGAACAATTAGAAGTCTTTTTCCTTTAGAAATAGTTTACTTACACTCCTTCTTGTATATTCTATTAAAAATGGAAGTCCTCTGCATTTAGTTCCTGGTTGTTATTACGAAGCCATTACTTTATTCATTTTTTAAAATTAATTTTTATTGGAGTACAGCTGCTTTACAATGTTGTGTTACTTTCTGCTGTACAGCAAAATGAATCAGCCATACAAATACATACATCCCCTTTTGGATTTTCTTCCCATTCAGGTCACTGCAGTGCATTAAGTAACGTTCCTTGTGCTATACAGTAGGTGGTTCTCATTAGTTATCTATTTTATACATAGTAGTGTATGTATGTCAATCCCAATCTCCTAATTCATCCCACTCCCCCCTTCCCCCTTGGTATCCATACATTTGTTCTCTACGTCTGTGTCTCTATTTCTGCTTTGCAAATGGGATCATCTATACCATTTTTCTAGATTCCACACATATGTGTTAATATACGATATTGGTTTTGCTCTTTCTGACTTACTTTACTCTGTATGACAGTCTCTAGGTCCATCCACGTCTCTACAAATGACTCAATTTCGTTCCTTTTTATGGCTGAGTAATAGTCCATTGTATATGTGTACCACATCTTCTTTATCCATTCCTGTGTCAATGGACACTTAGGTTGTTTCCATGTCCTGGCTATTGTTAATAGAGCTACTGTGAACATTGGGGTGCATGTATCTTTTTGAATTATGGTTTTCTCTGGGTATATCCCCAGTAGTGGGATTGCTGGGTCATATGTAGTTCTATTTTTAGTTTTTTAGGAACCCCCTACTGTTTTCCATAGTGGCTGTATCAATTTACACTCCCACCAACGGTGCACGAGGGTTCCCTTTTCTCCACACCTTCTTCAGCATTAGACAGCCCTCAGATTGGGAGAAAATATTTGCAAATGAAGCAACTGACAAAGGATTAATTTCCAAAATATACAAGGAGCTCATGCAGCTCAATATCAAGAAAACGAACAACCCAGTCAAAAAATGGGCGGAAGACCTAAATAGACATTTCTCCAAAGAAGACATACAGGTGACCAACAAACACATGAAAAGATGTTCAACATCACTAATCGTTAGAGAAATGCAAATCAAAACTACAATGAGGTATCACTTCACACCAGTCAGAATGGCCATCATCAAAGCCATTACTTTAGCAGTCAGTTCTGCTGGAACAAGACAGATGGTCAGTTAATTTCCTCCAGGTGGAGCTCTGTAGTGTAACTGCACAGTCTGATATGCTTCCTGTGGAACTCTGTAACCTGAGACAAGGTACAGGGCCCTTGACTGGCCTTGTATTCAAAAGGGTCACATCAAACCAGTCACAGCATTTTATACTTACAAAGAATCTCACACCAGGGAACATTATAAACATTTTAGTATAATTAACCTATGCTGTAAGGTTAATATTCCCACTTTTTATGGATGAGACAGTCTCTTTCAGTTTTAATACTGATGACCAGGAGAGGCTATAAAATATGGTGATGAAAAGTGAATAAAAGATAGGCTCTGAAACCAGATTATCACATGAGTCCTGTCTCTTCTCCTTGTTTGACAAATTACACAACCTCTCTGAAGCTTAGTTTCCTCATCTGTTAAACAGAGATTATGATGGTGATGATAGTAATCTATTCTGGGACTGATGTGAGGATTAAATGATAAACTCCATATAAAATTCTTACTTGGCATAATTATTATTAAGCACTCAATCAATGGGAAACAAACACACGTATACTCTTTTAGGAAGCATTTCCTTTTGTGTAAAACGGCCAAAGCAAGTAATAGTTGTCATACAGTTAATGAGAATCCTAATTTAGAGAATTGTCAATTTTCTACCATTTCAGGAGCCAGAGAATTGCAGATTTATGGACAAGCTGAGTCAATTTTGAGGGCCTTCCTATTGAAAATGTTCAGAAATTAAACACTGTTAAAATTAGAGGGGAAGAATGCTTGGGACTGAGGAAGTGGGACAGGACAAACAGTCCTGTTTCAAAAATTTTGTCTGTTATCAATTTTGCTCATAATTTATAAAACCTAATGGCTCAAGTTAGTAAGATACACTTGCATCATGTAATTGTGACGTACAGTCTGGCAATGTACAGCAAAGGAACAATTTGTTATTAAATTATTTTGGTTAATTAATTTTTAAACTTTTTCCTAATTTTATATTGCTTCATATGTTCAGATCCAAGTAAGAAAGGAGACATCTCTGGAGATAAAACTGTGCTGTTCAAAGGTAAATGTAAGAAAACTTTAGGAATTATATATATTATCAAATTTATAAGGTGAGATTTGCAAACTAACTTGACTGCGATTGATTTTTAAAATATCAGTTCTTTTGAATAAGTTACAGTTTTACCTTAACCAAGCTGTTGAGGGGAAGGTGAGTGGCACTTGAGAACTGCCAGAATTTGGTTTTTTAGATGTAGTGTTTAAAAAGGTACTGTGTCTTCTTCCTTCAGAAGACAGGGACATGGCAAGGTAAAAATGCTCATCCTCCTTTCAACTATAATATTTGTCAGTAAACTTTTCAGAAATATATTCCCATTAGTTTTTAATTTTTTTAATTTTAACCTACAAGTGCAAGATCAATAGCAGTGCTCCTTATGGGATTTAATCATGGTACCCTCTTCAGGTGCATAGGTTTATCATTAGATCACTAACATCATACTATCTTTGCTCTAGATGCTGATTTGGCTTAGTCCATCAAAAGATGCTGCAGGTCAACTATTTTTATGTAGAAGTGTTACCATATTATTTAATTGGAGAGGTGATTTCTACTTCTAATTTAGGATGATAATGCAATTTATCATTTCTGCATTACTGATGAATTCCAGTCTTAACAGACTTAGAATGTAATATTTTCACTGAAAACAGTATCAATGTTGTCTAATACACAGTTGAATTAAGGTCTTTAGAAACGATAAGCAATGAAAAAATTGTGTTGTGCTACAGCATTTCCACCCCTCAACCATAGCTAATTCACAATTAAAAAACAGCAACAACAACAAATCTTCAGCCACAACTCAAGTTTAAGGAATATTTAAAATAGATGACCAACAAGGACCTACTGTATAACACAGGGAACTCTGCTCAGTATTCTGAAATAACCTAAATGGGAAAAGAATTTGGAAAAGAATAGAAAAAATAAATTAATTTTAAAACTTAATATGTGTATCATATAGAGCTTTGTAGCTATAATACTTATTATAATAAAAAATAACAGTGATAGCAGAAAAAGAAGAAGTTCCCAAGTCCTGACTTTGGTAACACTTTGATACTTTGGGTTTTTTTTTTTTTTGAAATACCAAAGTTTTAAAAAATCTATTTTGATGTTCCTGCTTTCCTTGGATCCTACGCATTTGTCTAATCTGTCTGTTGCATGAACCCACCATGGTCCCTTCAATGTATAGAAACAGACCAGGATTTGAGAGTTCCAGGTTCAATTTCCAGCTCTTCGCTTTGCCCTCTATTGTGTAACAATGGCAATTCATTTAACCTCTCTATACCAGTGGATCCCATTGTCAAAAAATTACTGTAAAATCTATTTTAGCCACTGTCTAAAATAATGGATGCAAGCCCCAATGAAAACTATTATATAAATCTAAGAAAACAAGTCTGGATTCCTAGAAAATAACATTTCTAGGAAAGGGATGCCTCACAATTATTTACATGATAAATAATGTGAGATCGTTGGCTTATAAGATTCAGTATGGCTATGTTCTAGTCCTTCCTTTGGATGTTTATTTCTGTTACAGGCAATATATGTGGCTTGTCCCATGGCAGTTGTTTTTTGTTTGTTTGTTTTAGTGTGTAATTCAGAAGGAGCGAGACTAATACCCATTCATGTGATATTTTGTTTCGTATTACTCACAAGATGCAGCATTTCTGTGTTGATAAACCAATTCTAAGGAAATACTCTCTATCTCTCCCAAATATAAAGATGTTTCTAAGAATGCATTTTTCAAGTGAATATTATCCTCACTAGTGTTCTAGAAATGTTCTGTACTGTGTATTCAAAGGCCGATTTCTGTCTTAGAAACAAAGAAGTGTTTAGATTTGAAAAGTGGGTCAAGGAAATAGACATTTATGAATGACTATAGCATTTTATATCATTAATTATAGTGTTAGTGGAACGGTGTTTCAAGTACCTGAATCAAAATGTTTTGCAATTTCTGTCCCTTCTATATTTTATTTGCACCTGCTTTTACATGTTGTATGAAGAATGTTAGGACTTTGATGAATAGACAGCCTAGAAGAACCCGTCCCTGATTTTATCACCGTTTATGAACATCTATTTAAAGTTGATTTAGCATTTCAGACACTCACAGAAACAGACCCTTTCATTAGAGCAAGAGCCATGGGAGCATTTAGCTCAGACCTCAAGTTCAAGAGTCTTCATGTAGGCTTTCTGTATAATCTCTGAATGGGGTCATGGAAGGATATTGACAGGACCACCACAGTATTTCATTATGGGCTTTAATTGTGAAATGCAATTATTCAAACGCACCATAATTTTAGAACTTTTAAAGGACATCTCATTGTTTAAAAATGTTCTGAGAACTTCAGCAGTGAAGGTTGCCCAGGACCCTTAATTTCAAAGAGGCTGGAGAGGAAAGAGCCTAGATAAAGAAAAAGGAATCATTTTCCCTCTTCACCTCCATGGCAGGAGAAATATTGTTTCAGAAATGAGTGTGAGACTTTCTGAGGGTTTCTTCTCCCTGTGCCTAAGAATACTCTGAGATCCTTGGGCCCCAATGAACATGAGGTGGGGTAGAAAAGATCTGATGAGGGTGGGGTGTCTCAGCAGGTCTCCCTATAAGTGGGTTCTGAGCACCAAGAAAGTACCCCCAAATAAGGGATTTTATCCACTTATATAACATATAGTGCCCAGAATAACACCACAGAGAACAATGTGATATAATACTCACTAAAAAATCTTTTCTAAGATACAAGGTGGGACTTTATATATTTCATTCACACATGTACACATAGCATATTTATCCACTTACATAACATATTTGTGGTCAGTACAAGTACCTGGTTTTCAGAGTAAAAGTGTAAAGGAAATATAATATGATTAATGATTCCAAGAAAAAATTGATTTGGAGCTAAGTAGTGCTAGGACAAATAATACAATTGAGTCAGGTCAGTGATGAAGCTCTCTAGAAGGGATTTCTACATAAGTGCTTTATTAGCACTGAGAAAAGGGCAGATTGTGGAGAGCGTCAGGACCAGCGAAGCAAATGCAGCATCTCTTTAACTCCACCAGTTGGCTATTTTTGTTTTCAATTGAAGGTTTCTCTTTTATATAAGGAGAGATAAGCCTTAATAGAAACCCTCTATGAAAATCAATGGAACATTCTTCTCAAATCCTGTTTGTTAATGAATTTACTGGTCAGCTCTGTTAGTTCCCATGGATTATAATTCCATGTGAGTTAAAATATGAAGTATCAGACTGGGCATGAATCAGAGACTTAACTTCTGAATAATTGTAAAAAAGGTTTTCAGAGAGTCAGAAAAAATGATCTCTAATCAGATAAATACATCAGATTAAAGTGTTAGTTCCCTCTGTAAAAATAGATGAATAGGAATCAAATTTGTGTGTGTGTGTGTGCGTGTGTGAAGAGACAGAGTGAGTGAGAATGAATGAACATTTATATTGCATTTATGTATTTCTTTATTCAATAGCTTATATAAAATATTTTGATGAAATGCTTTCAAATTGCTCTGCTTCTTTTCTCCCACAATTCCTTGTATAGTACAAGGAAGTTTGTTTTTTTTTTTAAACCGGACAACACCTTAATTTACAAATGATAGTTATATTAAAAATCAGTTTCATATTCCAATCCCAGTAGAGTAGACTGTGGATTACCTGTGTATGAATCATCCATGGCAGATTTTTCATTGTAGACTTGTTCCTTCTCTTTGACATTCCTACGGCTTCTTTTCCCTGAGAGTCAAAGAGATAGGTTAAGTGATGTGACCTGTTTTTCACATGAAAGGGAAAAATATGCTTTACAATTTTGGATTTTAATATGTGAGGTTTCCTCGATGCTGTGCTCCAGCAAAAGTTAACCCCATCACCATTAATGGAATTGGCGCAGATTTGCACTCAATTATATGCAAGGTGCATATTTTCCTTCCTTCTACAAGCTTAAAATAACATCAACGTTCATAACAGCTCTGCATGCACCTGAGGAATCGTCTATGGCAATTATGTCTAATTTACAACTCATTTATTCCTTTTGCTTACCTCATATTTCATGGACCAGTGTCAGTGACAGTATGGTGGAAAACTAATGCCCTGCATCAGACTTCTTAGCGGCACTGTCAGCTTTTGTTTAGAGATGTTTAACAATCTGTCAGTTTCACTTTAGAAATCTTTGCTTTCTTGAGAGAAATACCTTGGTTTTTGAAAAGGTAATATTTAAAGTATCACTGACAAGAGTATTGATTTCTAACTTGATTCTGGATCATGGTTCTGAAAAGAGAAGCTCTGTATAGGGCACTGGAAAAGCTGGCTCTGACAATCAATGTGAACTATTGTGAACATAAATTATGAAAAACTGACATAAAATAGCAACTGAAATAGGTGGCCAGAATGCATTCCAAGTGTGTCATTTTCTGTGGAAGGGATGATTCACTGCAGTAAATAGATACATGAGTTCTGCTCAGATTATTTTTTATCTTTCCTTAAAGTACTTTGAAAAGCAATAATGAAGAAATGCTTATTACTGCAAAATCCAAAGTTTACTGTTTCACTTTGGGGCTAAATTTTTAAAAATATATGTAAAATTGGGTAAAATTTTAATGGTGCTAGCAATAAGTTTAATTGCCAAAACAATCGTGGGCAAATTTTAATAAGGAAAATTCACTAGAGTATCTTTACACTGGGATTATTTTTCCTAAAAGAAATGCAGAAATATAAACAGATCTCCATCCAGATGTGGTTGATTTTTTTCCTCCACATTGCATTATTAGCGATTATTAAGAGACATGCAATCAAGTTGGATAGATATTTCTTGAAATGATGCATGGTATGCGGTGCATGCTTTCATTGTGCTTCCTGCCATTATGGAATAATGCGTCTTATTTGGAAATACAATGATCATTTCTGTTGAATCATGCCCAGTCAGCTTATATAATAACACCTCTATTTTGTGAATCATTTCAGATTTCAGAGAGCTATGCCTTCCTACCAAGAGAAGCGGTGACACGGTTTCTAATGAGCTGCTCAGAGTGCCAGAAAAGAATGCATTTAAACCCAGATGGAACAGATCATAAAGGTAGCCGCAGTGTCAAATAGTGAGATTTCAAGTAATTTTATTCATAATGGTAATTTATATCCCACATTTTTATAAGAATGTGGTAGACAGAAACAGTTTAACAAGTCAGATCGTCTCATGTATTCAAGCAGGAGACAGTGAATGTTGAAGATTCACTACAAAGCAACTCAGTGTCCTTTCTCAGAAGAAAAGCAGTTTTGACTGTAGCAAATAACTTTTTTCCTATAATAATGTTTAATTTTCATTTATTGTGTGTATTTCATGGTATTTTAGATATTCTTAGCAAGGAAATTGATGTTCCATCTGTGTTCTTTTAAATCTACCAATTTCTTATTTCTAAAAGTAATGAATAGTATGGAGTTCCTTCACTGAAAACTTTTACAGAAAAGTTATAATTTGGCTTTGGCTTTCATTAAAAATTATTTGGATTATTTTCCTAACGTATGAGTTTCTCTCAGAGATTAATCTCAAAGATACATTTAGGCTAGCCTATTCCCTTGTGTTGGAGAATGGGTGGAACAGCAAAAAATAAAAAGTAAATTTCCTCTTGTGGTCAAGTAGTCCGTGTAGAAAGCAAGTCTGGGGACTTCCCTGACAGTCCAGTGCTTACGACTCACTGCAGGGGGCACGGGTTTGATCCCTGGTCAGGGAACTAAGATCCCTCATGCCACACGGCACGACCAAAGAAAAAAAAAGTAAGCATGCAGCAAAGGAGAAGCATACAAAAATACCAATAATTTTGTTTAGTCACTCTATTAGTGTCACTCATTGTTATCCAGGATATCAAAAATCTCCCCTTGTAGTTAGAGATACCAGATTTATCCATAGCGCTAATTTGTCCCCAAACACCTTGGTTGACTCTTACCAGTCATTTATTTTTTCTACGATCCATCTCTCATGCTACCAATCTCCTAAACACTTGGTATCTAGAATCTTATTTCAATTTGAACAAATTGGATCATTCTGAAATTACAGGTAGAATGCAGTATCACTTTCATTACCCATTAAAAATGTTTTATTACAGATAATGGAAAACCTCCCACTTTGGTGACCAGCATGATTGACTACAACATGCCAATTACCATGGCCTACATGAAGCACATGAAACTGCAGCTGCTAAACTCACAGCAAGACGAGGTAAAATGGAAACATCTACACTTATATCACGAGTCAGAATGAGGTTTGATAACCATGACTGTTGTGTTAAACATGACGGCATTTTGAAGGTGGTAATTTATTTATTTTTAACGAAAAGAGTGTCACTAGGACTGCACAGAAATAGGCAGAAATTTCTAGTGCTCAACAGAGATACCATATCTTACCACTTCTGCCTTAGTGCTGTGTGGGAATTTGCTCATTCCCCAGAAAGAGTCATTTTCCTTAGTAGCCCACCATCGAGCTAAACCTAGGTAAAGTGCTAGAAAGTTCAGGGGAAAGTATTCCAAATAAGTCTGTATCTAGGGAAGTTTTAGTACTAAGGCTATTTTACCTGGAAATCAGAAAGTTCAATTTCATAGGTATTTCAAATATAACCATTTCCCCACCATCCAAATCTTGTGTATATTTTAAAGTTGTTTTTCAGTTAATCATTATCCTAAGTATTTGTTTGTCTACTTCTCTGCATTTTCTACAATTTGTGGTGATTCTTCTTAACTAGAGATTTTTTTGATGTTTCAAATTATTTAATTTGTATAGTAAGAGTCTGGCAATGTGCTTGTTGGCGTATACTAGATACTAAATGCATATTTGTTAAATATTCTTCTCTAAAATATTAATTAACTCACCAGTTTGGTTGAAGTATCTCAAAGGCAGGGACTAAGTTATATATATATACCCTGTGTATATTCCCCAAAACACTTATAACAATATGGGCTTAGTAAATCCTTGTTAACTAGTTAGTAGCCATTAATTAATATACACGTTCAGAGTAACTATATTAGGGATAGTTTCTCAGGCTAATACATTCTCTCCTTTCTGAAATTTCTATAGAACAGGAAATGCGGTTAAGTATTTATTTTTAAATACAGCATTATTTGGTGAGATATATTTAAATTCTTTTTTTTTACATCTTTATTGGAGTATAATTGCTTTACAATGGTGTGTTAGTTTCTGCTTTATAACACAGTGAATCAGTTATACATATACATATGTTCCCATATCTCTTCCCTCTGGCGTCTCCCTCCCTCCCACCCTCCCTGTCTCTCACCGCTCCAGGCGATCACAAAGCACCGAGCTGCTCTCCCTGTGCTATGCGGCTGCTTCCCACTAGCTATCTACCTTATGTTTGGTAGTGTATATATGTCCATGCCTCTCTCTCGCTTTGTCACAGCTTATCCTTCCCCCTCCCCATATCCTCAAGTCCATTCTCTAGTAGGTCTGTCTTTATTCCTGTCTTACCCCTAGGTTCTTCATGACATTTTTTTCCCTTCAATTCCATATATATGTTAGCTTATGGTATTTGTCTTTCTCTTTCTGACTTACTTCACTCTGTATGACAGACACTAGGTCTATCCACCTCATTACAAATAGCTCAATTTCGTTTCTTTTTATGGCTGAGTAATATTGCGTTGTATATATGTGCCACATCTTCTTTATCCATTCATCCGATGATGGACACTTACGTTGTTTCCATCTCCGGGCTATTGTAAATAGAGCTGCAATGAACATTTTGGTACATGACTCTTTTTGAATTATGGTCTTCTCAGGGTATATGCCCAGTAGTGGGATTGCTGGGTCATATCGTAGTTCTATTTTTAGTTTTTTAAGGAACCTCCATCCTGTTCTCCATAGTGGCTGTATCAATTTACATTCCCACCAGCAGTGCAAGAGGGTTCCCTTTTCTCCACACCCTCTCCAGCATTTGTTGTTTCTAGATTTTTTGATGATGGCCATTCTGACTGGTGTGAGATGATATCTCATTGTAGTTTTGATTTGCATTTCTCTAATGATTAATGATGTTGAGCATTCTTTCATGTGTTTGTTGGCAGTCTGTATATCTTCTTTGGAGAAATGTCTATTTAGGTCTTCTGCCCATTTTTGGATTGGGTTGTTTGTTTTTTTGTTATTGAGCTGCATGAGCTGCTCGTAAATTTTGGAGATTAATCCTTTGTCAGTTGCTTCATTTGCAAATATTTTCTCCCATTCTGAGGGTTGTATTTTGGTCTTGTTTATGGTTTCCTTTGCTGTGCAAAAGCTTTGAAGTTTCATTAGGTGCCATTTGTTTATTATTGTTTTTATTTTCATTTCTCTAGGAGGTGGGTCAAAAAAGGATCTTGCTGTGATTTGTGTCATAGAGTGTTCTGCCTATGTTTTCCTCTAAGAGTTTGATAGTTTCTGGCCTTACATTTAGGTCTTTAATCCATTTTGAGCTTATTTTTGTGTATGGTGTTAGGGAGTGATCTAATCTCCTACTTCCACACGTACCTGTCCAGTTTTCCCAGCACCACTTATTGAAGAGGCTGTCCTTTCTCCACTGTACATTCCTGCCTCCTTTATCAAAGATTAAATTCTTTTACAATTACTTTGTTAACTTTGTTCATAAAACACAAATCAATTTTTTTTTTTTTTTTTTTTTTGTGGTATGCGGGCATCTCACCGCTGAGTCCTCTCCCGCTGCAGAGCACAGGCTCTGGACACGCAGGCTCAGCGGCCATGGCTCACGGGCCCAGCTGCTCTGTGGCATATGGGATCTTCCTGGACCAGGGCGCGAACCCGTGTCCCCTGCGTTGGCAGGCGGACTCTCAACCACTGCGCCACCAGAGAAGCCCGGAAATCAAATTTTTGATTTTCTCTTTATGTGAGCAGGTTTAATCTCAAAACTATGTTTATAAAATTGTTTTATCTCAAGATTTTATGAAAAGTACACTCTGTAAGAATATCTGTATTAGTGCAGTGGCAGTATCAGATCCCATATTATTAGATAGCTGTGTATAAATGATTGAATAACTAGTAATAAAATCATTCAAAGACAGGAAAGACAATTAAGAAAATGTTACTGTTTATCCATCCCTGAGAATAAAAATATTATTCCTATGAGTCATCACAGAATTGAAAATCTTTTTTAAAAACTCGTAAACTAGTTAGAGCTGTGAAATATTTGTAGGAAACTCATTTAGATATTGATCTGTTTATTTCTAGGCCAAAATGTAAGATTAACTTTGTGCCAGCAGTAGGGTCCACATATGCTAAATCCTTCTGGCTTCTAAAAAGTCCTAAGTGTTTCACATAAGAGAGACAGATCCTTTTAAATTATAACTGGGTTAGGAAAATAACTCTTATCTTTACATTTCAAAAATGCTAACTTGGGTGTACACTGTCTTAAAACTATTCATATAAATGATGAGTTAGATTATTTATGAAATATTTGAAATTGTGATTATTGAAAGAAAGGAAGGTGGTTAAGTAACATAAGTCATGTTAAAATGGAAATCAAGTAAGATATTCCTTTGTGATGAGTTAAATTTTAATAAATGTTTATTCAATTACTTCAATCAATATTTATTGAGTATCTTCTCTGTAACTGTCACTCTTATAGGTAATGGAGATAAACAGTGAATAAATTGACAAAATTCTTGCCTTTATTAAGCTTATCTTCTAGTGGTGGTGGGAGAACAGACAATAAAGGAAGTGAATAATGAAAGTGTTTATATAGGTCAATACTAAATGCTATTCAGAGAGATAAAGAAGGCCAGGAATGGGAATCCCTTTAAAATTACAAAATACTGTATCCAAAGTAAGGTCAATTGGCCTTCTTACAAACTGTTGATGAGAGTTTAAACCGTAACAAACTTTCTGGGGGAGAGTTTGGCAATAATTATTTTAAAACTTTAAAAAGTTATTTATATGCTTTGACTAAAAATTTATACTAAGGAATTTGTTGCACAGAACAATTTAAGTGTTAGGATGTTTATTGCATTGCTAATAGTGATGGTTGGAAATATCCAGCAGTGAGGAATGTTGAATCTGCACTGTCCAGCATGGTAGCCACTAGACATACAGGGATATTGAAATTTAATAAAAATTAATCCAGATTAACTAAAATTAAATTGTCAGTTCTTTAGTCACACTAGCTACATTGATTAGCCGTAGTGTACAGTTTGTTTTAACCATTCTATAGAACAGAGACTGCAGCCTCAATCTTTGTGTCTAGATCTTCTTAAACATACACACACATAGCCTCACACACATAGCTTTTACACATAGACACACATATATATATATACATATATCTCATATATCTCAGATGGTTGTGTGTGTACGTACACACACATACACATACCCTGGAAACAGTATTTTACTAGATTACATCTAGTTAGCTCTTTGTAGGGTATATAATAAATGCTTTTATAAAGACTATGTTCATATAGTATCCACAGCTACTTTATAAACACATATTGATCATCTTTACCATTACATTTATTTTTGTATGTGTTCATATAATAAATATGAATCTTATATACTGTAGAATTTGTTACATATTCTATATAACAGTATCAAACAGTTTTGTGCTTATTATGGATCTGACGTTGTTTTAACTACTTTAGATATATTATAGCCCCTCAATCATTATATAGCCCTATGAGATTGATACTATTATTTCTCCCATTTTATAGGTGAGGAAACTGAGGCACAGAAATGTTAGGTAATTTGCTTAAGGAGACACATCTAATAGGTGGCAGAGTATAAATCTGAATCCAGGCAGTCTGGTTCCAGAGAATGTGCTCTAAAGCACTGTGATATTACAGACACTATATAGAGTGTATATAATGGATATCTATATCATCTAGCTATGTGTGTGTATATATGTACATATATGTATATGGTACACATTGATAACATGGATGTGTACACTGAATTCTGTTATTTTTCTTCTCTTTTGAACATATATATTTAATACTTCAGATGCTTTGGATTTTCTTAGAATTTAGAATTGGAGATAACATAATGTACCGAGAGGGCACATGGCTGGGAGAAGTCTGTGTGGCTGATTGCCCAGAGGACTCCCAGGGTGGCATTTCCTCGCTGAATTAATGAAGAGCTAGTGCTACTCAGTAGACCCAGACACAATCAGACCCAGACACAAATCAGACAGTTTGGGTGGGAAGAACACCCAAATCACCTGGGCCTGACCTAGGGATCAGAATGCCCGTTGTAAGTCTGCTAGAATGCTCCTGTACCTTAACCATAGCAACTTCTTTGCTGATGCCAAGATGTCATTTATGAAGCCAGGGGAACTCTTCCTATTCAAAGAAGCTCTTTTCTTAAGTTTGGGAGACTTAAGAAAAGTCTCTTTGCTGATGCCAAGATGTCATTTATGAAGCCAGGGGAACTCTTCCTATTCAAAGAAGCTCTTTTCTTAAGTTTGGGAGACATCATAATGAATCCCAGTTCTGGTATATAATAGTATAATAAATTACTTAACAGCTCTGTGCCTCAATTTCTCAATCTGTAAAATTGGGTAAATGCTGGCACCTAACTCACAGGCTGTGATGAAGATGAAGTATGTCAGCAAATATAAATTTGCTACTGCTACTGGTAGTCATTACATTAATGTTAGACTTTCAGATCAAATGTTTACAAATTGAAGTTAAACCTGGTGGTTTCAATTAAACATTTATGATATTTTACACAGGTTTCTAAGGCCTTCCTGCCTACATAAGCACAGCATTTGTCCAAAAATCAGTTCTCCAAAGCAAAAAAGGAGTTTGCTTCACGGAAATGACTATAGCAACATAGCATAGATTTGGTTTAAGTTAATATTTGACAGATTTTGATGAATTGACCATTTGGCAAACTTGCCTTTTGGTAATTTAGCCATTTGCTGATCTGGCTTTTGGTAAATGGATCTTGCACACTTTTACCTTGAACTTTTTGTGGTTGCAATGCCGTTTATATTCCCTTGTAAAGAAAGAAAGGTTGTGCTAAGATTAACTTGTTTTCCAGCAAATGTGGACTTTGAATCTAGTCATGTAAGTTTGTCTGTTTTTAGATTCCATTTTCTTTACCAACGAAAAATTTTTAGTTAAGATTTTTTATTGCAGTGTCAGATTTTTGCTTATAATATTTTATTGTCATTTATTTAAAAAATTAAAACGTATTTCTTTTTATGCTATGTTTTGTGATTGACTCTTTTAGGAAGTTTTTTACTAATAAAAAAAATCCATTCTTTCACTATTCAGATAATTCCTCAACTACGTCCTTCCTAAATACATTATTTTATGTTTTACATCTTTTACATAGAACATTGAATCTTCACACATTTTCAAATTTCTTATTTGTTATTTCAAGAATCTATTCATGTGTGACATTTTACTGAGTTCTGTAAAAGCTTACTAACTGGCTAAACTTTAATTGACCCTATAGATTAGATGGTCATTATCTGAATGTATTATATTTTATGATACTTGATGATATTTTAAAACAATTTTCAGGATGAAAGTTCAATAGAAAGTGACGAATTTGATATGAGTGATTCAACACGGATGTCAGCTGTGAACTCTGACCTTAGCTCCAATCTTGAGGAAAGGATGCAAAGTCCCCAGGCTCTTCATGGCCAGCAGGATGGTAAGGCTTTCAAATTGAGCAAACAAACAAATAAACAAAACAAAACATTAACAAAAACCTGAATCAGAATTTGTTAAAACAACTTCTTCTTATTCTTGTGTTAATTTTTTATCTGTTTCCATGGAGACTTTTTTTCTGTGCACTCAGGTTATATTATCCGCTTCATTATCTTTAGATTCAAGTATCAATACTTGGTTTAAAACTGCAAATACTGTTTATAAAATCCAGGCTTGCCCATGTTTTGCTGTCTGAACTTAAAATGAGTTCTATCAATGTAGTTTGGGTTTCTGTGATGTCTTCTGGCTTTGGTTTCTTGCGCCATTATTCTCCTGACTGAATTAAGAGTTTAAAAATGGTCAAAAGATTAATTTGGATGTTTTAATTTTACTAAAAGGCAAAGTTTTTGCCAAAAACAATTGCTATAAAAGGACAGTTTTACCATAGGGATTTTGCTGGGTAAGAAGATTTTTGCTGCGATTTTGAGCTATTTTATTCAGCTGTAAAGGAAGGACAGATGGTGATCTTTTATTCCTGGGTCCATTGAAGATTCCTGAGTCATCCCACTCTTCTTGATAGAACAGTTAAAGTAGAGAAAACTGGACGTGTAGAGAAAGTAGACTTAGCAGTTTAACACTTTAGGTCTAATATATCGAGAGATCTTTTAAAACTATCCTTGTAGATTTTTGTCTTTATAAATATAAAATTATGTATGTAAATATAAAATTATGTATGCAAGTAAATGTACCTTACTTGGGTAATTGTGGATGAAAATTCAGGGTTACAAATAGAAGGAAATTGTCCAGTTTTATTCAAAATTAGTTTATTATTCCTGTAATTAGCAAGTTGAAATGAGCTTTCTGGCTGTGTATTTTTGTGCCTACATCTGTTGAGAACAAAAAGAGATCTTTCCTTGCTTTCTCTGACACTTGCTGTTAAAAACTGGTTACAAAAGATTGCTGCATTTCTAGCTGCTGTTTGTGTTCTTATGTTGTCATATTAGAAATCCCTAATTTTAAGCATACAAAAAGTCTTTAAAAAGGCAAGGGGGCTTTTGTTCCCACTTCAGATGCGTCTAAAAGATGTTGGTGTCCTTGTTGGCATGAGTTACGAGGAAGAAGCAGTACATTGATCATCAGCGATTTTAAAATCACATATTATTCACTACATAATAAAATAGCTATTGCAATAGAAATGACATTTGGGAAATTTTAAAGAATGTAGTTCTTCTGGTGTGGGTATAAATTACTTTTTTTCTTCTAAAATATTAGTAGATCTTCAGATTTTAAGTTTTAATGGAAAATGTGTAGCACCAGGATGATGGAATAACTCCCTCCCTCTCTCTCTATATATGTGTGTGTATATATATATATATATATAAAACACTGTAACTATGTAACTATATAAAAATAATAACTATGTAACTGTATATAACTAATAACAATATATATATCACATTCTATTAATATTTATCCATGTATTTTGCCTGTTTATACCATCATCTTTTTTATTCCTTAATTTTGAGGACCATAAATAATAAGAGGATATCTCTTATGACAGAAATTCTTTGTTTTCTTGATTGATTTGTCTATGGTGGATCTTTGGCTAGGGGACAGCTGATGTGATATAAATCTATATCAATGAAATGCAGTGGAATAATGTCAAATATTGCTTCCTCTTAGGAGAAAGCACTTTCTCATCATACATTGATGTATGCCTCAAGGTTAAGGACTTACCTAGTTGTTCCTTCTCCAGCCTAAGCCTAAGCCTTCCCTTACATGTTCAATGACTTCTCTTCACACTTCTCCTTGAGAAGGAAAGTCTAGGAAACACTGCTCAATCAACTTTCTGAGATTGTGGAAATATTCTGTATTTGCACTGTCCAGTACCAATAGTCACTATGGCTATTGAGTACTTCACATCTGACTAGTACATGGAGAGACTAATTTTGATTTTATTTGACTTAATTTTAATTAATGTTGATTTCTATTTCAATAGCCACGTGTGGCGGGTGGCTACTTTATTGGACAGTGTAGTCTAGAACATTATTTTATTTTGACTTGGCAGTTAAATTCCTTTCTCTGCAGCCTTGGATTAGATGTGTCTGAAGTCTTTGGAGAAATTGTAAGAGAAATTCATATTTTAACAGCTGAAACTCCAGTTTAATATTTGTAAAATATGAACAATATAAACTTTTGAAGGTTGAATTTAAATGTTCTATTTTCATTAACACTAAGTGATTACTGTTAAGATATTATTGTAAAGAAATTGAAATAGCATATTGTGATCTTTTAGGACTCCTTCCCACTATTTATAACACAAGTAAGTATAACAATGTGTTATTGGAAGCGTATTTCTATAAAAAAGAAAAAAACTTTTTCAGCGTTCATCTCACTATGGTTATAAAAGATCTGAAATCTATTCAATACCAAGGGAAAGAAAGAATATAAAATATAGATCATTTCAGAAATATAATTATCTTATGCATATTGGGGAAAGGGAGGAAAAGAATGGAAATATCTTGCCACCAGGCTAGATAATTAGGTAAAGGTGAAGAAGACACAAACCAGAATGAGGAATTTGGTAAACAGAAAAATGTGTCAATTGATGTATAATATTCAACTTCTTTTGCTTATTTTAACTTTATAATGCTCCCCTAACTCAATGAAAATATGAAGATAGAAAATGCACAGAAACTTTGAATCTTTGCATAGGAAGCATTTTACCCTCATTTTAAAAAATTGAAATCTAATTTACATATAACATCATATTATTTTCAGATACACAACATAACAATTTGAAATTATTACCACAATAATTCTAGTTAACATCCATCACCACATATAGTTACAATTGTTTTTTCTTGTAATGAGAACTTTTAAGATCTACTCTCTAACTTTCCAATATGCAATACTGTCTTATTAACTCTATGCTGTACAATATAGCCCTAGGACTTATTTATTTTATAACTGGAAGTTTTTACCTTTTGACCACCTCACCCATTTTTTGAGTAAAATATATTATGCTATTTAAAACTTTTTTGCAGTCTTAAAATAATGCCTTTAGTTTAAAATCATTTAAAGATTGTATAATCATTTGAGTTGCTCATGAAAGCGTGAGTTCCTTTAAGCTGCGGTGGAATATAAGGGACTTACTGTGAAGGAGGCTGTGTTCTATAGTGGCCGGGGTCGATGGAATTCCAAAAAGCGCTCCTGGTTCAAAAAGCTTAAAGTTGCTCTGTACTCGAATGTTCATCAGTTTGTAAGTGTTCTTGTTCTGCCATCCATTTCGATGGATTATAAGTAGGAATACTGTCACTTAAGACTTCTGTCTTCCAATCTCAGATCCTAGAAATTTGTGGAAACATGGATTAGCTCAAAATAGTATTCTTTTTTCTTAATCAGTTATTTATTCTGAATTTGTACAGTCTAAAAACAGCTGATTTATTTTTTGTTGTTGTCTTAGGTTGTTTATTAAAAGATGTCTGGCAAAAGTGTCAGATTTAGAAACAAAGATACAGTGCAAAATAAATATTTAACTTCTTCTGATAGAGAAATACTTTTCTAAGAACCATTTTAATTGCTTTTCTGAGTTAGTAACATACTGTATACTATTGATATTTTTCATAAGGGAATATATGTGCTTTTTAAAATATCTATACATTTTAAATTTATTTTATTTATTTTTGGCTGTGTTGGGTCTTCGTTGCTGTGTGCGGGCTTTCTCTAGTTGCAGCGAGCGAGGGCTACTCTTCGTTGCGGTGCATGGGCTTCTCATTGCGGTGGCTTCTCTTGTTGCGGAACACGGGCTCTAGGTGCATGGGCTTCAGTAGTTGTGGCACGTGGGCTCAGTAGTTGTGGCTTGCGGACTCTAAAGTGCAGGCTCAGTAGTTGTGGCCCACAAGTTTAGCTGCTCCGCGGCATGTGGGATCTTCCTGGACCAGGGCTCGAATCCGTGTCCCCTGCATTGGCAGGTGGATTCTTAACCACTGCGCCACCAGGGAAGCCCCTATGTGTGCTTTCTGAAACTCAAAAAATATTATAAGTTATTACCAGCAAACGATTTCTGTATTTTTAAGTCACAACAAATTGTATTTTCCCTTTTGCCAATTTTTTTAAGATTATAGGAATACAAAAGGAAGTCGAAACCTTCAACTCTTTGCACATCAGCTTAATCAGCTTTAAAAGTAAGGGACTGCAATAGAAAAAAAAAGTATACATTTCTCTTTGGCCCTCATTTTGTTTTGTTTTGGTTGAGACATTACAGGATATATATCCCTTAGGAGAATGTGTTGAATTTGCCTTGTCTCTCGACTCAATGAAGTTATGTAGATATATTTTTTAACATAATTTTGTTTTGCAATATTTGGTATTTCACTAATGTATCAAACAATGACTTGTTTATACATTGAAAATTAACAATGTTCCATGTGCCAAGCAAAGCGTTGTAATGTCTAGAAACAACAAAAAGGGAGAAAGACTTGAGAGTTAAGAATTCTCTTAAAGCATTCATCAACATTTACTTGAATTTCTACCCGTGATGGACTTGTAAATAATGTATTTAAGGCAACTTTTTCATTCAAAGATGTATTTGATAATTCTAATATCATTTAGAAATGCATAGCTCATTTGCCAGAATTTGAAAATCTCCCTCTTTCTGTATAATGTTTGTATTCTAGAAATGTTTTGATATGCTTCAATTGGTTAGGCCATTTTTGATAAACAGGAAAAAATGAATTGGAATATATTGGCTAATGTGCATACAAATATTAGAATACTGTGTGTGTATATATAATCATACATATATATATATGTCTTACAATAATGCTTAATTATAATAGACTTAGAAGAACTTTAGGTCTTACTTCACTGCTAAGAGCAGGTAAATTTTTAACATAAATATCAGTTTAGTGAAAATTAAGTAATAATTCATATAAGCTATTAATATATTATAGGTAATTAAATACAGCCATGCCTCATTTTATTGCTCTTCAGTTTATTGTGCTTTGCAGATTTTTTTTTTTTTTTTTTACAAATTGAAGGTTTGTGGCAACCATGTGTCGAGCAAGTCTATCAGTGCCAATTTTCCAAGAGCATTTGCTCACTTTGTGTCTCTGTCACATTCGATAATTCTTGTAATACTTCAAACCTTTTTATTATTATTATATTTGTTATAGTGATATGCAGTCAGTGATCTTTGATGCAAAAGCTCAGTGATCAATGATATTACTATTGCAAAAAGATTGACTAACCATAGGCTCAGATGACAGTTGACATTTTTTAGCAATGAAGTATTTTTAAGTTAAGGTATGTACATTGTTTTTTGAGATGTAATGCTGTTGCATACTTAATTGACTGCAGTATCGTGTAAACATAACTTTTATATGCACTGGGAAACCAAAAAGTTTATATGACTTGCTTTATTACAGTATTCATTTTTACTGTGGTGGTCTAGAACCGAACCTACATTATCTCCGAGTAGTAGGTAAATATTTTGAATTCTAATGTCCAAACATGAACATGATGTATTAGGTTGAACCATATGAACTCGCCATATTGACTGAACCTAATAGTTTAAGGTCTAGAATAACTTGAAACAAAATAGAACATGAAAATTATGAAAGCAAAATGTTTCTGAAATTGGAATATATTTCGAAATATATTGTTTCAGAGCAGTGATGCATACACATGTACAGCAAATAGTGTGTATCTTGACTAGTACACTTTTAAGATGACCATAGTCTTGTTTTGAGTGTAAACATGGAAGGGAGTAAATTTAAAAATAGCAATTTAGTTGGGAGGTAAATAACTGGGTAAAGTGATATTGTAGTGGCCATTGCACTTTTTTTTCTGTCCTTGTTTAGATTATATGCTGAGCTGACAGCATAGACTCCTACCTGGGGAACTTATTTTAAAAATACAGATCTAGGGGACCCACCTCAGATGGGATGACTAAGGTGTGGGGAAAAGGGTGGTGCCGATGTTCCAGACTATACTTTTGAAGATACTCCTCACATTTCTACCTGGCAGTTTTGGAATGTGAAGATGACAACAGATTTGAGTCAGGTGGGTGTAGTTCAGATGCTCAAATGCTGTTTTTGGTCAGTGGTACCTTCTGAGTCACTTTCTGAGTGAGGATTGTGCAAGTTTCTATGGGTTTCAGTTAACATTGTTTTCTTCATTATGAAAGTTGCTGCATACTGCATTTTTTATTACTTTTGAAAACATCCTTCTACTAGTCTATTATGTTTTATAGTCTGTTTGCAGTCTGATCTATCTGAATATTGTACACCTTGGACTTAAGAAAACACACACACACAATACTTTTTTACTTCTCTGTGTACATGTTAATACCATTTTAGTAAAAATATGTTTGTGACTAAAACTGCATCTAATTTAGCTGAATAGAATAGTTTCTGGTAATTATTAAAGTATACAAACCAGCAATAAAACAACTACTATTCGCCATTTAATTTAGTTGGAAAATCTAATAAAACATGTTTTTAATAAAAATGATGTAAAACAGTATACATAATAGAAAATTAAATTTAGTAATTAATTTTTAATGATGGTGAGTTTTAAGTAGAAAAGCTATTAAAATTTGTTCAGGCTGAACACCAAATTCCCTACTGAGGTTGTGTGGTCTTGTGTAAGTCATTTTCTTTGTTCTACAACTTTATTTTCTTTTAACTGTTTCTAATTGTTTAGGAAATTTTGCGGAAAGCAAAAATGGTCAAAAGAATGTTGATTTATTTTCTTCTTACGTAAGTGTAATAAAGTTTTTGACTTCCAAATTTCAGTTTATTCTTGACCCCGCTACTGTTCTCAATTTTTAAGCTGAATACACTTACGGACTTAAAATACATGAAAATGTTACAGTGCTGCTGTTTTTTCTTAGAACAAGTTGTTCTAATGCCTGATTAAAAAGTAATTCTCATGGTAAATTTATTAAATTAATTATTCTGGGTTGAGGTAGTTAAGCTGATGAAGCTCTTAGAGAGCTTTCTCTTCATTGCAGTTGCTCTACAAGTAATTATATTATAATTTGCAGAAATATAAAGTATTATTATAAGCTAAATAAAGAAAATTGATAATTAATTATAAAGACTGTTACTATGAATTAGAGGAAATCTTGTTTGCTAGATTTTTTTGTAATATTATGTATGCCTGTGTTTGCGTGTGTGTGTGTGTGTGTGTGTGTGTGTGTGTGTCTTGGTGTTTGTATATTTAATCATTTGAAATTGCTTTTAAGTAGTAATTCTCTATTTACAAAAGCAGAAGAAGAAATAGCAACTTGACTTACATATAAAGCATAAGTATGGAAAAAAGATGCTGAATTAGGCATTTATTTAGTATACTTTTGTGGGGAATGTTATTTTCTTCTTGCATTTAGCATCATATTATTTGGAAGTTTACTTTTCTCTTAGGTTAAAATTCTGCTTTTTGATTCTTGTATTACGTAAGTGATTTTTCATATAAGTGAGTGCTTGATAGAAATTTAGCTTATTGATTTCAGTCTGAAGTTTGCACACCCCAGAGACTAATCCAATCTTAGCTAGGTCCTGGATCTCTGGAAAATCAGGGGAAACTGGCTTGGTTCCAGGCTTGCCTTGGAGAGTCTAATCTGATCATTAAAGGATGTCAAATTAATTTGGAATTTTACTTCTGGGTTTTAGTTCTTTGTTTTCAAGCATTGCTCTTGTGGTTTGTCATTTTCTTCATGGTAGTGATTGTTGGTTCATGAATGTGTTGACCTAAAACAAATAGATTGCCAGACAAATAGATTGCCAGATATTTCTCCAGGAAAGATGGGTTTATTTCTGATTAGCAGAGAATTGCAATTTGGGGTCTGCAATCATGGTGAGACATACAAAGTAGCAATAAGTCCCCTAGTGGCAAGGGAGGGAGAATGTTTTTATAGAGGGAAAACAAAGTTGGGAGGGTTATAATAAACAAAGAGTCCATGGCTTTTCATTGGCTGAGTCCTTCCAAGGAAAGAACTGAGGTATTTCTTCCTCCATTTGGGTTCTGTTGTCATTTCAGGGCATGAGAGTTCCCCCTTCTGTTCTCCCAACTCTATTTAATTGAGGTTTCTATTTATTTTTTTCATATCCCCCTTTTGAACAAGTTCTTTCTCTGAACGCATCACTGATCAAGCATAAAGTTTTCTAGTTTTAGCGGCTTTTTGTCCCTCAGTTCCAAGAAGGACCTTTCCTAGGAGTAATGTTTCATGTCAGAAGGAAAGTGCACAGTTTAGAAAACTATTGAGGTCACATTTGAATAATGAGGAGTGGTAGTAGGGGGAACTCTCAGGCACATTTTATCTAAGGTCCATATGTTATCAAGATTGTAGACATCGGATATCATCTGAAGTGCTATGTCACCATCAAAGGTTTGGTCCAGATATCTTCCAACAGACCTGGTCCTGTTATCTTAGGAAAGTTATTCTATCAAATGTCACCTGCTTCAACTCCAGGAAATCTTTACTTTCATGTCACCAGGTGATGTGTAGGTCCATTCAGGGTTCAGTGCTTTCTGTAGGTGTGTCATTTGAATCTAAGAATCTATTTCTGGGAATTTGGCGAGACAGGAGTTAGTTAGAAGTACCTGATAGGGACATCTCTCTCGAATTTGAGGAGGTCTTCAGGAGGTGTTTTTTTTCAAGTAGATGAAATCTCCAGGTTACAAGGTGCAATGCATAAGGTCTTCATCTCCTGATAGCGCACTGTGAAAAGGTTGCTCCAGAGGAGTTTCCTGTAGATCACCACGAGGAGTCAGGAGGTGATTCTTCAGTGGTAAGCAGTTGTGAGGGACTTCATCAGTGACAGAGGGGAGGCAAGTAGGAGGGTTAAGGTTGCTACAATGTAAAAGAGTTATGTGAAGAGCAGTCAATAAAAGGACTTCATGGGAGGTGAGGTGGCTGAATGAGAAATGACGAGTGTGATGAGAATTCAGGAGCGGTACAAAAATAGTACAAAAAATGCATGAAGTACAGAAATGGTGAAAAGAAGTCCCACAACAATTTCCTTAATGGTCTTAACCAAATGAACAGTGGTGGTAATGGCTCTAAGACAAGGGGAGTAGCCCTATGTGGCAGGGCCCAGTTGCTGATTGAAATACCCTATTGGGTGGATGGTGGTCTCTATGTTTTGGGGCAAGTGCTCCAAGGGCATTTCCTTCCTTTTCATGTACAAAACGAACAAAGGTCATCTGATAATAGGTTCATCAAACTCTCCTTTAACGGCTGTGCCATTCAGTTACTCCCATAGAATTGGGTCAGGGTTGTTGTTCTTTAGTAAAACATATGGAGGTTTGGCCATAAGAGAGAAATTTGGAATCCAATTTCAGCAATAACTAACTGGCCAGAGAAAGCCTTGCAGCTGGCACTGAGCTTTGGGTTTAGGGAAGTTTAGGACAGCTTGATGCCTGTCTGCATCTAGGTGTAGCCCTTGTTCTGATATCAGATGCTATATTGAACCTGGGTTTGGAAAAAATGCAATTGTTTTGGCAACTTATGTCCCTTTAAGGCTAAAAGCTTTAGCACATGGATGTAGTCTTCCTATGAGGAGGCTTGAGAATGAGGGCAAAGAAGCGAATCGTACACATTTTGCAACAAAATAGAACCTCTAGAGAACTTTATATCATCCAGATCAGCCTTCAGGATTTGCAAGAAATAAGAAGGACTCTCAGTAAAACCCTGAGGCATTACTGCCCAGGTGAATTGTTTTTCTTCCCAAGTGAAGGCAAAAAGGTATTGACCAGCTTCATCAATACTTGAATACTAAACAATGCACTGTATAACTCAATTACAGTAAAGAATTTACTTCTTGTAGGAATGATTAGGTATTAGTAACCTATGAGGATTAGGAACAACGGAGTGTAGAGGGTTAACAGTATCGTTTATTGCTTAGAGGTCCTAGATACACCTTCACCCTCAGCCCTTAGGTTTTCGCACCAGTAGAATAGTAGCACCAGGGGCTACTACAAGAGATAATGAGGCCTTAAGCCTTGTAATCTTCTATTATGGGTTTTATGCCTTGAAGGGCTGCTTTACTTATAGGGTATGGATCGATTCTGGGAAGAGGTTTTGAGGGATCTATTTGAATTTTGATGGGAGGTGTGCTGTGAATTTTGCCAGTATCATTTGGAGATTTTTCCCATAAGGAGTATGGTAGCTAATTCAATGGGAACAAAGAGTGTTTCCAGAATCAGCTCTAGTACCATCAGAAATGGAACAAATGAAATACGCCGAAGTGTTATTTAATTCACCTGGTTGGTTACTTGATGACTACTGTGAAATTCTAGAATGATTTACCCCTTTTGGGAGAAAAAAAATCCCAGCATGACACTTCCCTAAGAATTCCCAGCCTAATAAATGTATCGGAACTGAGGAACTAAAGGGGAAAAAAAGGATGTATATTTCTCAAAGGGCCTAAACAAAAGGGAGTAGGTTCAGAGACAGCTTCATTCGAGATCCCCACTAGAACTGTTCCAGTATTCTGAGACAGGGGCTGCTTTATAGCAGTGTGTTTGAGTACGAAGAACGTGGCTCCAGTGTCAGTTAGGATTGGAAGAAATTCATCTTGAATCTGGAAAAATCTTTCTCCAAGCCAATTAAGAGGGAGGATTGGGAAGATCCCTATAGTTCTCTGGAGGCTTGTCATCGAGAGACGGCAGGATGTTAGAAAAACTGGTTAGAAAGCACCTAAGTTTATAACAGTCTCTTTTCTAATGTCCTGACTCTTTGAAATGATAGCAGAAACTAAGAGGGTTTTGGTTTCGCTCAGGAGTCTTCATTTGCTGGATGTGAAGATTAAGAATTTTGGTGGTGTTCCTTTTAGGTGACTTATCTAGGGTGTGAGAGAGCTGCTTTGCTAGATTAACTGAATCCGGAGTGGACATAGCTTCCCATCCCATCCTGTCCTTTTTACTAGCAGGGAAAGGTCCTGGTTCAGCCCTTTAATAAGCATAGAGTTAAAAGCTACCCGGAAGGAACCAACATCTGAAAGAAGACCAGAATGTTCTTTAAAAATAATCTGACGTCAATTGTGAAGTCACGAACAGGTTCATCGGATTTTTGTTTGCAGGCCTGAATCTTGTTCCAATCAAGCTTTGGAAAAGCCCTGCGAATTGCCTGATGAAGTTGCCTAACAGGTGTTCAAGCCTGATCCTATATAAGTTAGCAGGCTGGTCTCCCTATTTTAATTCCAGAGACCTTTCAGGATTTTCCCAATTAATGGTTTTCATCCAGTGCTGGGCCTGGCCTTTACCAACAGGCTTATGATCTACTGATACAAATCTGAGAAACCAGGTTGGTAAGTTTAAATGACTATATTAAATTCCTCAGCAAGTCCGTGAAGATCTTTGGTTACTGTAGGAAAATTTTTGGCTATGGCTCGCCGTTAAGCTTTAGTCCAGGGAATATAAGAAATTAAGGGTTTAGCCTCTGGATCCTCAGAGGGTTTAATTCTAAAGGGGCAAATCCTGGTAAGTGTAGAGAAAAAGGGAGAGGAAAGAGCTTCAGAGAGAGGGGGAAGTTAGGAGAGAGAATTGGTATGGGGGAATTGAGGGCATAGAGGAGGCATAGTTGTAGTAGGAGGGAAGGAGGAAATTGGTGCTCGAGGAGGAGTCTGACCATGAGCAACTGAGGGAGAGAGGCAAGATGGCACCAGAGGCCAAACCTGAGACAAACAATTGAAGGAAGGAGAGCCTGAGGCTTTGGGAGCCATTTTTCTTTCTTTAATCATTTGTTTGCCTCAGTTAATCTTAAAACCTTAATTTTCAGAGCGGCAATTTTAGACTCCTCATAATGTTAGAAAGCCTGAAAATACCAATCAAAATAAGTATTCCACTCAGTTCTGGAAATTTTTGAGTTATGTAGTCCAATTCCATTTTCAGGATATTAAGTTTGGTAATTTCCAAAGTTCTCCATAATGGCCTTCGATACTCTAAATTGTCTTTGGTCAAGTTAGTCCATTTAATTATAGATGTACATGTGGAAAGACCGTGGTTTTTAAGCATAAATTTGGCCATAGTCTGGTGGAGGCACCCTCAAAATATTTAGATAACTGAGATCCCATTTCTTAGAGGTTTTTTTCTAGAGTAAAAGAACACTTTTCAAACAGCTTAAGTAACCTACAACTTAAACACGTCAATTCAGACAGCTTCCAACTTAAACAGTTTCCAAATTGAATAGCCTTTAAGGCCTAACACCAGCTAGTCTAAGGAAACAGCACTGTCCTGGAGGAAGCAAAGGCTTTCCAGCCAGTTGCCGGAGAACAGCCTCTATTCCAAAAGAATGGGCCAGCAGGATGGCTGAACTTTCACAGTTTTAGTGAAGCGGCTCCTGTTCCCAAAGGAATGGGCAGATGGCTTCTCAGCCAGCTTTGGTTGAAACAGTCTGATCTCAAAATCAGACCGTAGCACTGAGTGAGTACTCACATACAGAACAAGGCCTTAACCAGATAGACAAAAACTGTAAAATAGATCCCAGATAAAGCCTGGAGAGCTTCAAACACAAAGAGGTTGTGAACTCAGATCTAGGAGAAAGATGTACCTTAAAACTTCAAGGTTGGCAAGAAAGCAGTGAGCAACAATGGGCTCAATTATGGATACCACACTCATTTGCCCACCAGCCCAGGCGCCTTCAGGGGTCTTCTCTGGTCTCTGTACGGCCACCAAGACGTCGACGTGAAACAAAGAGACTGCCAGATATTTCTCCAGCAAAGATGGGTTTATTCAGGTAGAGCAGAGAATTATACAATTATAATTTAGGATCTTTAGCCATGAGGAACCTCACACAAGTCCCCTCTTTTACAGAAGGGAAAAGGGAATTTGGAGGACTATAGTAAACAAAGAGTCATGGGTCTTTGTTGGCTGAGTTCGTGCCAGTAAAGAAGAGGTTTTTTTTTCTTCTTCCCATTGGGTGCTGCTATCATTGCAGGGTATGAGAGCTCCCCTTTCTGGTCTCCCAACTCTATTTAATTGAGGTTTCTGCTTATTAACTTTTTTACACATGGATCCAGTGGTCAATGTTTCAGTGTCCCTGGGAGAGGCCAAAATTCTACTGGAATCAAGTAGAAGATGCTAGACCCATTAGTCCTTGAATATTGATGTTTGTTTTTGAATATTGATTTTTATCTGTCTGATAATGCATAAATAAGGTCAAGAATTCACATGACAGTGGAAAGATGTTAGAAAGTACATATCCTTTGTTAATTTATTCAAATAAAATTTGAACCTATAAATCCACGAATCTTTACCATATTATAGAATCAGAACCACTTGAATTTTCCCAATTTGAAAGTCTTGAGCAACGAACTTTTTTTTCTAATTTTTTTTGTTTCCTTTTACTATCGCTTGGCTAGCCTTTATAAGCTCTCACTGTAAAGCCAACACCATGCTGTTTCTTTACAAATTTCTTGTTGCTAATGTGGGTCAGCTAGCTATTATTTTTTTATAAAAGTTTTAGCCTTTAGGCAAAAATAATCTCAGTGTTGAGTAAGGCTTTGAAGCTGCTGTTGCA
The DNA here is from genome assembly GCF_963924675.1 of Phocoena phocoena. NCBI lineage: Eukaryota > Metazoa > Chordata > Mammalia > Artiodactyla > Phocoenidae > Phocoena > Phocoena phocoena. The sequence continues at coordinate 41,684,415 of NC_089231.1, forward strand.
AGAGAGTTGTATAGAGAGATAAAGCAGTTATAAAATGGCTAAACTGACCATAAAAAAAATCTTTATTTACTAGGTTTACAAAGATCATAATTAGATGGTGGGTTGATAGAAGGAAATAACAGTTGGAGGGTATTAAAGAAAGCAGTTGAAAGGATATTTCATTTTATTCATTATAAATTTATGGTATAATGGTTTTCTTATCAGTCTCATTTTATTTGATGGGGAGCGCCTTGGGGGCAGGAAACAGAGTGTATCTTGTGCATCCTAGCTTACTGCCTTGGAGGCCAGCACAGTGTTTGACATATAGTAGAATGTAGTTTTTGAATTGAAATGGTGTTTTGAGATTTTTTCTTCGTTTGCTTGCTTCCATAGTGAAAATGTACTCAACTCTTAGACTCAGTCTCTCTTGCCAAATATTGGACAGGAAGTTAGTTGATTTCCTTGCACGTGAATGAGTAGTCACCTGTCTTTTTTTACTCCTTTCTTTGGAGTTCCTGATGCCTGTGCTGTCTGCCTTGTCTACCTCCTAAATCCTGTCAGGAGCAATGGAACAATAAAGTAACTTTGAGATCTGGAAATGAATTCATTCACAAGGCAACTCTTAATTTTAAAGCAGCTCTTAATTTTAAATCTTGACACCTGATTTCTTGGCCCAGCTCTGCCAGTAACTAATTCTGCAGCCTTATTTAAGAACTGTTAACATATTTGGGCAACCATTTCTACATCTGAGCGTGAGAAGCTTAGATAAACCCTCTGTAAGATTCATTCTAGCCCCAGAACACTCTGAGTGTTCACCCTTTTCGGATTCTCTTTTTCATCTATAACATTTTCTGTTGTCTTCATCCTGACAAAACATTTTCCTTTAAAAACTAAACAGGGCTCCATTGTTTTCTGTGTGTCTCTAAACTGGTTTAAGTGTTTTGTCATGCTAGAGAAAAGGGATTAAAGAATGATGGAGACACCCCCATCCTTCTCCCAGCAGCCTTTCCCATCTTTAAAGAGCCATTTTAATTCCAAGATACACATATGATGAGTACTTAGAAAACCAGGGTGATCGCTGAAGGAGCAGACGTCCCACTCTCCCAGTTTTTTCCTCTTTCCTTGACTGCAGGAGTCACCCAGAATCATTCTCTCTCTTCCTTTTACTGCCGGTCTTCTGTGCCTTTGGTAAGAAACTGTGTTCAACGCAAAGACTCATGGGTATTATGCGCTAAAATGTGAAATTAGCATTCCCTTCTTTTCCTCTTCTTTATGAACATCATTTATAAGAACGCTTATTCCTATTCCTTCCCAAATGTACGTGTGTACGTAAGCATGTGCATGTATATGTGTGTGTGTATATAGAGATGGAGAAAAGGAGGGAGGGAGGGGGAGAGAGAAAGAATGAGAGTTTTAGTGCTTTCAGCGATAATGATTGTTTTCCTTCAAGTGTTTTTCATAAAATTGGTCCTGAGGTCCTGGAGGGTCTTGGGATTTCCTTCAATAGCAACATCATTCAAGCTTTGACAACTTCAAATGTCTATATACATTTCAGAATGTATATTTTGAGCGTTTTGACAATCAAATATCATCAATCAGCCTATCTTTCAGTATGCAGATTTATTTCACTAATATATCCACTAACTTATTATTGCTACGGTATAACAGCGTCTTGGAGAATAGATTCTAGCATCATAAAAATAAAAAATACAGCTCATAACTACTTAGCTCTGTCTTTATTCAAATCTGTGATAAGGCAATCAGGAAAATCAGATTAGCATTCTAGGTACGGGGGAGTTTAGTACCCTGAACCCTGAGGTCAGTGTTCTAAATTGATGTCAGTGAGGACATGCTTACTCTCTTAATGCATGTCCACAGCATCAGTGGTTTATCTATCTAAAATGTCATGTGCATAATTCTGTTTTAGAGTTGATGAAAAAGATCTAAATTCTCATCTGGATCCAACCATCTAAAACTCAGATTATTGTTTGACATATTTCCAAATGAAAGTGAAGATAGATGATGAGGAGAAATAAAATGTCTTCACTGCTTAGTGTATGCCAGGCACTGTCCCAAGAATTAACTTTGTGGGTTTCCACAACAATCCTATGGAGTAGGGGCTTGTTATTTTGATGGCATAGATGAAGAAACTGAGGCTAAGTAACTGTCATTACCCAACGGTTAAGTGGTAGAATCAGGATTGGAACACAGGCATTCTGGATCTGGAACCTACATTTTTAAAGATGAGTTTCCAAGTTGCCCCAAGCCCAGGTCTGTATTCATTGTATTTATTATATTCTGTAACTGTGCTTATTTACACGCATTATTTTATCCCATGCATGCTCAACCATCCCATCAAGTTCTTATTTCCTGGACAGAGCATTAATATTCTGACTAATATTTCACTATTAGCCGTGCTTTATAATCTGTCTGTAATAGCTACTTGTAGATGTGTCCCCAGACTTCCCTATTTTCATGCAGGTATCTTTGTTTCTGCATTGTTAAGAAGAAATTAAGATATTATTTCTAGCCATTGAAATATGTTGGTTTCACTTAGCTTTCTAAAATAGAAGTAGCAAACTTAAATTCTGTTTATTTCAATAATATCTCTTGCCAATAATTGCCCTGTGTTTAAAATTCATATTTCCTTTTATCTGTTAAATATGTAATTGACTTTTGAAAACTTCTTTCATTTCTCCCGTTCTTTCCTTGTATGGAAAGGACAATGAGAATTTGTGATTTACCTCCTCTACTGCATTCCTTATTTAGAATCTTCTCATTTTATTTTACTGTGCTTTATTCTAAATAAGACGACCAAGGTTTGGCCGAAGGGGGAAAAAAATATACCATTTGTCACTCATGACCATCCACTCATGCCCATAATGACTTATTTTATCTTATAAGCTTTTTTGGGTAACATTTCAGCTTTGCTTTGTGTGAAATAACAATAAAGTGTACTCATTTTTGGATAAAGAGTACCATTTTCCTGCATAAAGCATCCATGTGAATAGACTATTTTGAAATATAATTCAAAAAAGTCACATGTCTTAAAATAGCATACTTTATATAGCAATAATAGTCATGTTAATGTAACCAAAACATTAAAAATGAATGTTAAAGGTTACAGAAAGTGGAAATTATCCAGATTAAGTGAAGTAGACTTGTATGACAATGGGATATTCAGCCCTACCCAGATGTGAGCAAACTTTCAAAATAAAACAAACCATCAAACTTCAAAAGAAACCTTTTAATATCATAAATTAAAATTACTTGAATTTGCAAAAAGAATAAAAGTAGCCCAGTAAAATTTATTAGATGATTGTGAGAGCTTTTGGTTTTGAGAACCTATGTTTGGTAAATTGAGTGGTTAATAATAGAACCATTTACCACTTGGGCATATTTTTTGTCTAACAATTGTCAATATCCCTACACGTGTTCTAGGACTTGTCAGCCAGCCAATCTGTAAATAGGCTAGCTTCTGCTTTTACATTTATAGATAAGGGTATATTCCTGCTTTCTTAAAAAGAAGACTACAAAATGTTATTCTGAGTATGAACAATTTGTAAATAAGCTCCAGATACACTAGGTATTTTCACTTTCTTTTGAAAAACGTTTCTTACCTTTTTGGGGTGATATTATTATAATACTATCATGCTGTTTAATAGTCAAAATAGTTTCTTGGGTTACACATTACTCTCATTGCAAAATTAAACCATGTCTTTTGTTTTCTTTCCATTAAACCATACTGCTGTTTGCTACTAAAAATAATATTTTACCTTGTACAGCAAGCATTTACTAAGAATTCTTTATATACCAGATTCCAAACTATTACTGAAGATGACAGTGACAATGGACAAGGTTGTGGTATGATGGACAGAAGTGGACCAGGGTTCACAGGACCAAAGTTTAGATCCTAGTTGTATGACGTGACCTGTGTGTCCTGATACATGCCATTTCACATACAATTAGCCTAAGAGCCCTCCATTTTCAAGTAGGGGTGATGCTTGCTTTACAAATCAGAGCCTGTGTTAGGAACCAATAAGATAATATAGTCATTTACAACAAAAATTTATTGAACATCTACTACGTGTGAGAACTGCTATATGAAGTGTTAGAAGTTCAGCAGCGTGCAAAGCATACAAGGGTTTTACACTGTTAACATTGATATAGAGTCTAATGGGGTGGTGATATATGACTAAATTTATGATTACAAATTATAACAACCACTATGAGGGGAAGGAGTATACTCCCTCATGAATACAGCAGTGGCACGGATTTAACCTGACCATGGAAGAGCTGGAAATACCACTCAGAAGTGATCTAGATCCAGAAGATGAAAAACAGTTCACAGGTGAAAAAAGACACAAAAGCACTTCAGACAGAAGCAACAGCATTTGCAAAGGCCATGTGTTTTGTAAATGTTAAGGTGTGATGGGGCAATATTTTGATGTTAAACTGTGTGTCCTTGGTGTTTCAAATCCTGCTTCCGCTAGCCACATCTCCTCTCAAGCAGAATCCAGGGCTTTCCCAATGAACTGTCCTCAGGCTAAGCATGGGATAGAAAGAATAATGAATCAATTGCTCGGCTTTTGAGTACTTCAATAGATATTTTAAAATTAATAGCATAGGGCTTCCCTGGTGACGCAGTGGTTGAGAGTCCGCCTGCCGATGCAGGGGGCACGGGTTCGTGCCCCGGTCCAGGAAGATCCCACATGCCGTGGAGCGGCTGGGCCCGTGAGCCATGGCCGCTGAGCCTGTGCATCCGGAGCCTGTGCTCCTCAACGGGAGAGGCCCGCGTACCGGAAAAAAAAAAAAAAAATTAATAGCATAGATATATAGCTTTGAAACCATGGCTTTCACTGGCAAGATCCAAACATAGAATACAATTCTAAGAAATTGGCTTAAGATAGGAGCAAAAGCCTAGAGGTCTGAATGAATAAATTATAGAATGGATAAGAATGCATAATTACATAAGAACTGTTGTTTTCCTCCCCAAATAAGTTAATGGTCCAACGATATATGGAAAAGTGCAATTTAGAGGGATGAGCTGCAAGGTTCTCTGGGAAAAGTCTAGTGGCCATGGACAGGGTGGCAGTGTAATTGGAATATGCTTGAAGGATCAAAGAACAGAGTGAGTGTGGGTCTCATTACCCAGGGTTTATTCAGAAAGACTGCAGACCTCATAGGTGCCATGTGTCCAACATCACTTCTGAAGAGTGCATTAATGGTAGCATGAGGTACTAAGATAATAGATTAAAGGAAAGTCTCACAGACACATGCCAGCATGAGATGGGGTGACAGGAAGAAGCAGGTGAAAGGTCTAGTGAGCTGGAAGAATCTCGTGGTTGGGATGAAAAAGTCCTGAATTTATCACTGGTCATCATCAGCAAATCCAATAAGAATAGACATCTCATGAGATAGCTACTCTCCCACGGGGAAACAGTCAAGGCAGAATAAACTGGTCTCTCTTTCCTTCTCACCTACCCTTTCCAAGCTTCGTACAACACAAGTTCACCGAGGCTCCTAGGGAGAAGGGGCAGGGGTGCCGGTGGAGGTTAGAATCCTGATTAGTTTACAAGAGAGATTGAGTAGTTATCCAAAAAAGACTGAGTTTTCACTGGAAATGACTGAACTACTTTCACTTGGCATAAATTTCCCTCCCTGACCAGAAGTGGGGCAAATAAACTGAAATCAGTTAAAAAGGAAAATGTTCTCTTTTTTGTATGCTTGAGTTGGTGACCATGTCAGTAGTAACCATCATTAAATCTGGGACAAAAAGCCCAAAGTTGACATTTCTAAGGGACCTTCACAGTTACCTTAAATTTATCATCTTGCTCAGTTTCCCTCCTTTTGAAATACTTTGTAGGAAATTGGATACCAGGTTCATTTTATGCCTATGTTCTTTTATAAGTGATCACTAGGCATTTTATTGCTAGAAATCCTCCCCCAGATCAAAACAGATGTTTTAAAGCTATATATTTTGATCCCAAGAGTAATCACCGAATTACTGCTTTTCATACTGGCTTGTCATTATGTACACATAATTATCTTGAACATGACTTACTAAATGTTTTGTCTTCTCCACTTACCTTTTAAAAAAAATTATTTCTTTATTATACAGCAGGTTCTTGTTAGTTATCTATTTTATACATATTAGTGTATACATGTCAGTCCCAATCTCCCAGTTTATCCCACCCACCACCACCACCCCATCCACTTACATTTTTAGAATGAATTATTTGATAATATGTAGCAAAGGAACACATTCTTGTGGGAGGTAATTGGTTTGTTAAAGTGTGGTATTGAGGCTGTGTGGCATTGTCTTCTGGGAGTTGTTCTGTCTCTACAACATCTAGTGTCACCCGAAGAGAGCTGCTGCTTCAAGATAGCTTTTGCATTTTGCCAACTGTCTTTATCAGTAAAGGGCAGAAGACATCATTAATAACAATGACTTAAATTTAGAGGAAGGAAATTAACTTCACCTGAGGTATTTTAGCTTCAATTAGAATCCAATTTATGTCCACCTAATGCGAATTTCTGTGATCCGACCAATGCTGAGAGGTTTATAACCATCATCCTCCAAAATTGACATTTATTTCATTTTAATATAAAGAGAAAACATGTATTTATTGTCTCCCTTATAAGTAAAACCATGTATTCATTGTTCGCATATTTAGACTTAGACTAAAATATCTTGGCTTCAAGACAACGCTAGCATATTTCAACTATCTGAGATGAAAAGAAATAAAACACAAATATGCATTGGGTTCCTCTTTTCATGGAAGTTATTTTGTGACAAGAAAGATAAATATCTGGATTTTAAAACATATAAAGGCATTTTTCAAGGGTAGCAAGATTAGGACGTTTTTATTTGGTAGTTTGTAGCCAACCTACTTTGGAAGTCAGTTTTATTTTTTATATTGTTTTTCCAAAGACATGAAGAGATATTTGCTACTGTTTGCACTATTACCATAGAAGGTAATATCCTGGAACACTTGAACACTTTTTGTTTTATGCTGAGATAGGCAATAATGGTGGAAAATAGTAAAATTATCAATTACTCTTAATAACCACTAGAGGTCTACTGATATCAAATTTCTACCAACATTCTTCATTTCTATAAATATTTAAAATTATGTCATGAATTAAAGTGATTTTCCTCTTCTTTGTTACATATCTTTTATTCTGTGGGCTTTAATTCCACTTAAAATTGAGGGTACTTGGCAGTATTTTTGTTTTTGTTTGAATTGTGTTTTATTTTGTTTGTCTCTTGTGTTTAAATGTTATATAATGACTATTAACTTTTAGGAAAACTTAACTTTTAAATGATTGGTTGGCATTGGATACTTTAAGTATACACACACATATATGCATGTATATATATGTATATATAATAACAGTTAAAAAGAAATATGTCTTGCTTTTTATTCAGTAGACTGTATGAATTCCATTTGATTCAAGAAAGAACTTACTGTCTGGTATAACACATTTTCACATTGACTTGTGAATACACCTCCAGGGAATTTGCAGTGTACATTCCAATCAAGCATAAGTAGAGTTCACCATTCAAAGACTTATGTCGTAGTCAGTCACATTGCTAAAAATAGATGCTTTCTATTTTGTTAGAAATAATAAATTGGCTAGCCACCATTTTGTAGAAAGTGTATGTCTGAGAACACTGGAAGTGTTAAATGTTACTGTACTGTTCAGTGGGATTTGCCATTTACATTATTTTATATAAAAGAAGGTAGCAATTCAAATCTGCATGAAAGAATTAAGGAGCTCCTCTTTGAACTCTCGTGCTTAGGAGAAGCTCAGTTCATGCTGTTCAGGTGACTTTTCTGTCTTCCCGTAGTTGAGCACAGGTGGACATTTGAACTAAGAAACAGCCTGTAGTCCAGGAGTCCCCTGCACCTACAGCACTTTGAAGAGTCCCAGCTAGCAAAATTTATTGCAATCTGCAATAAAGAGAAAACCATCTGAATTTAAGGAAATATCACATCTACATTTTGGGGGGCCATTTAGTGAACTGAATTTATTTTCAGACATCACTCTACCTAAGAGGCAGGGGCAACATTATGAATGCAGCAGAAGGGTGACTTTCATTCAGTCCAGTTAGCCAGCACTAATTGCTTTTTGCCACATGTTTCTGGATAATCATATTTTACAGTATCCAGGATGATCTTTTGAGTAAGGAGAATATGCTACTGTTGATGTTAGGGATATCGAGGATGCCAGAAATGGCTCCCCTGGGCTGCTGTGTTTGGGTATGAAGTGATGACCTTTGTGCACTTTGCAAAGGCTGCTGGCCATGGGGTGAGTGAAGGCTGATTCCAGGTTGTGTTTGGCTCTGCCAAGCCAAATGTGCTGGTGCAAGGCTTCATCTGCCCAGAAGAATGGGCATCTTTTTATAATTCATCTGTCAAGAGGAAGCACCTCTTGCAAGTAGCCAGCCTTTCCGTAGTTTGCTCAAGGAACCCCCTGTGCATGCTACTGCCTGCCCCTACTAAAGTATCATCCTCATTCAGCTATCATGGTGTATAAGATTTTACCATTGTACTTTTGGTTTCTGGAGGTTCTTATATTTTCTCCTTTATCAAAATTATACAGCCCTCAAAGTGAAACCTTTGCAAATATGAATGACTGTCCAAATTTAAATTACCAACTTCTAACTGGGAAGGGTCTATGGTAACTTAAAGGCTTTTTATTTTTCATTTATGGAAAAACTATATATGTCTGTTTATATGTATATTATATATATATATATATATACACACACAAAGTGCATAAAATATATGCAAAAATTTCAAACACATACGCAAATAGAGAAAATAGTACCATACGTATGTATTCATAGCAGAATTTACTCATCCCCTGGCTTCAAAAGTTATTCACTTGTAGACTGTTTAAATTGGGGGAAGAAGAGCACTGAAAGAAAACATGCTTTTGACTTTTCAGAATTTTTCATCACTTTGGCCACGCCTCTTGTGCCGTGCCACGATCATGGTGGAAAATTTATGGAGATTAGTCCCTTCTCTCCTTTTGTTCAGTTCTGAGCAACATGATATAATGAATGAAAAAATTTATTTCACTTACTACTTCTGGAAGCATTTAATAAATATGACTGAAAGGACTTATAGTTCTTAATATAATGGCCTTAAAATAATTTACCTATTCCTTAGTTATTAAGCCCTTACTATGAGCCAGGTACTTCTTACTACTAGGAACATAGCAATGAACAAGGCAGACAGCATAACTGTTATCTTGGAGTTTATATTCTAACAAAAGAAAACCTATTTATAAGATATAAAATAAAACACTAAGTCCTGTATGTGAGAGGAAGTATGGACCATTAAAACTACTTTTTTAAAGAAAATCAGAAATACAAGTTTCTCTTTTGAGAAAGGAAAATGTTTTATTAAAATTGTTTAATAACTAAGAGGAAAAGTCTGAAAAAGTATCTATATGTTTGTTGTACTGTGCTCCACTCTTTTTAAAATTCTTGGTACCTGAGAAAAATCAATCTTTCCTGAGCTATGAAACTTGTACTCCTCCATACTCTGTTATAAAATACACTTTAATGATTCTTCATGCTTGAGTTACTTTCATAATTTATAAAATATTGCATATAAAATTAGATATGCCATAAAAGAATGACTACTGTAAAAACTTGTAATTAAAAGTTTTATCAGTTGAGGTAAGTAAAACTGTATAAGAACTTGGGTTTCTTATGTTTCATAGAGTACATTCTTTTCAAAACTATTAAAAAAACACCATACACTTCCTATAGGTAATGGGAACATGACTACTTCCTATTTTCCTGCTGCAAAAATGAAAGATAAGATGGTTTTGCCAATTCTTTTCCCTGAAAACCAGATACAAAACTTTATCTTTTGTTTCTTATTTTTAAAATATTTTTAGAGCGGTTTTAGGTTTACAGCAAACTTAAGAGGGAGGTACAGTGATTCGCTGTACACCTTCTGCCTCCACGCATACATAGCCTCCACATTAGCAAAATCATTCACCAGAATGGTACTTCTTTTTTTAACCAATGAGCCTACATTGACTTATCGTAATTACCCAAAGTTTATAATTTACCTTAGGGTTCACTTGATGTTATACATTTTATGGGTTGGGATAAATTTATAATGATATATATCCATCATTATAATATCATACAGAGTATTTTCACTTCTGTAAAAAGTCTCTATGCTCTGCTTATTCTTCTATCTCACTCCTCACCCCTGGAAGCCACTGATCTTTTTATTGTCTACCTAGTTTTGTCTTTTCCAGAATGCCATGTAGATGGAATCACTCTGTATGCAGCCTGTTCAGATTGGCTTCTTTCACTTAGTAATATACACTTAAGGTTTCTCCATGTCTTGTCATGGCTTGATAGCTCATTTCTTTTTAGCACTGAATAATATTCCATTGTCTGAATGTACCACAGTCTATTTATCCATCCACCTATTGAAGGGCATCTAGTTACTTCCAAGTTTTGGCAATTATGAACAAAGCTGCTATATACACCTATGTGTAGGTTTCTGTGTGGACAAAATTTTCAACTTCTTTGGGTAAGTACTAAGTAGCAAGATTTCTGGATTGTGTGGTAAGATATGTTCAGTTTTTAAGAAACAGTCAAACTCTCCTCCAAAATGTCTATACCATTTTGCATTCCCACCAGCACAGAAGGAGAGTTCTTGTTGCTCCATGTCACTAGCATTTAATGAAGTCAGTGTTCTGAATTTTGACCATTCTACTAAATATGTAGTGGCATCTCTTTGTTGTTTTAATTTGTATTGCACTAATGACATAGATTTGCATCTTTTCATATGCTCATTTTCCATTTGTGTGTCTTCTTTGCGTAGGCATCAGTTAATGTCTTTGGCCCATTTTTTAATTGAGTTGCTTTCTTAATTTTGAGTTTTGAGAGTTCTTTGTATGCAATCTCCCAATTCATGCCACCACCCCCACCCCGCTTTTCCCCCTTGGTATCTATACATTTGTTCTCTACATCTATGTCTCTATTTCTGCCTTGCAAACTGGTTCATCTGTACCATTTTTCTAGATTCCAGATATATGCGTTAATAGACGATATTTGTTTTACTCTTTCTGACTTATTTCACTCTGTGTGACCGTCTCTAGGTCCATCCACATCTCTACAAATGACCCAATTTCATTCCGTTTTATGACTAATATTCCACTGTATGTATGTACCACATTTTCTTTATCCATTCATCTGTTGATGGGCATTTAGGTTGCTTCCATGACCTGGCTATTGTAAATAATACTGCAGTGAACATTGGGGTGCGTGTGTCTTTTTGAATTATGATTTTTTCTGGGTATATGCTCTAGGATTGCTGGGTCATATGGTAATTCTATTTTTAGTTTTTTAAGGAACCTCCGTACTGTTCTCCATAGTGGCTGTATCAATTTACATTCCCACCAACAGTGCAAGAGGGTTCCCTTTTCTCCACACCCTCTCCAGCATTTGTTGTTTGTAGATTTTCTGATGATGCCCATTCTGACTGGTGTGAGGTCATTGTAGTTTTGATTTGCATTTCTCTAAATAATTAGTGATGTTGAGCAGCTTTTCACGTGCCTCTTGGCCACCTGTATGTCTTCTTTGGAGAAATGTCTATTTAGGTCTTCTGCCCATTTTCTGATTAAGTGGGTTTTTAAAAAAAATATTGAGCTGCATGAGCTGTTTATTTATTTTGGAGATTAATCCTTTGCCCATTGATTCGTTTGCAAATATTTTCTCCCATTCTGAGTGTCGTCTTTTTGTCTTGTTTATAGTTTCCATTGCTGTGCAAAAGCTTTTAAGTTTCATTAGGTCTTATTTGTGATTTTTGTTTTTATTTCCATTACTCTAGGAGGTGGGTCAAAAAAGATCTTGCTGTGATTTATATCAGAGTGTTCTTCCTATGTTTTCCTCTAAGAGTTTTATAGTGTCCAGTCTTATATTTAGGCTTTTAATCAGTATTGAGTTTATTTTTGTGTATGGTGTTAGGGAGTGTTCTAATTTGATTCTTTTACATGTAGCTGTCCAGTTTTCCCAGCACCACTTATTGAGGAGACTGTCTTTTCTCCATTGTATATCCTTGCCTCCTTTGTCATAGATTAGTTGACCATAGGTGCATGGGTTTATCTCTGGGGTTTCTATCTTGTTCCATTGATCTATATTTCTGTTTTTGTGCCACTACCATATTGTTTTGATTACTGTATCTTTGTAGTATAGTCTGAAGTCAGGAAGTCTGATTCCTCCAGCTCTGCTTTTTTCCCTCAAGATTGCTTTGGCTATTCGGGGTCTTTTGTGTCTCCATAAAAATTTTAAGAATTTTTGTTCTAGTTCTTTGAAAAAATGCCATTGGTAATTTAATAAGGATTGCATTGAATCTGTAGATTGCTTTGGGTAGTATAGTCATTTTCACAATATTGATTCTTCCACTCCAAGAACGTGGTATATCTCTTAATCTGTTTGTGTCATCTTTGATTCCTTTCATCAGTGGCATATAGTTTTCTGAGTACAGGTCTTTTACCTCCTTACATAGGTTTATTGCTAGGTATTTTATTCCTTTTGTTGCAGTGATGAATGGGATTGTTTCCTTAACTTCTTTTTCTGATCTTTCCTTGTTAGTGTATAGATATGCAAAAGATTTCTGTGCATTAATTTTGTATCCTGCAACTTTACCAAATTCATTGATTAGCTCTAGTAGTTTTCTGGTGGCATTTTTAGGATTCTCTGTGTATAGTATCATGTCATACGCAAACAGTGACAGTTTTACTTCTTCTTTTCCAATTTGTATTCCTTTTCCTTCTCTGATTGCCGTGGCTAGGACTTCCAAAATATGTTGAATAGTAGTGGTGAGAGTGGACATCCTTGTCTTCTTCCAGTCTTAGAGGAAATGCTTTCTGTTTTTCACCATTGAGAATGATGCTTGCTGTGGGTTTGTTGTATATGGCCTTTATTATGTTGAGGTAGTTTCCCTCTATGCCCACTTTCTGGAGAGTTTTTGTCATAAATGCGTGTTGAATTTTGTTAAAAGGTTTTTCTGCATCTACTGAGATGATCATATGATTTTTATTCTTCAACTTGTTAATATGGTGTATCGCATTCATTGATTTGCATATACTGAGGAATCCTTGCATCCCTGGGATAAATCCACCTTGATCATGGTGTATGATCCTTTTAATGTGTTGTTTTATTCTGTTTGCTAGTATTTAGTTGAGGATTTTTGCATCTATATTCATCAGTGATGTTGGTCTGTAATTTTCTTTTTTTATAGTATCTCTGTCTGGTTTTGGTATCAGGGTGATGGTGGCCTTGTAGAATGAATTTGGGAGTGTTCCTTCCTCTGCAATTTTTTGGAAGAGTTTGAGAAGGCTGGGTGTTAGATCTTCTCTAAATGTTGGATAGATTTCACCTGTGAAGCCATCTGGTCCTGGACTTTTGTTGGAAGATTTTTAATCACAGTTTCAATTTCAGTGCTTGTGATTGGTCTCTTCATATTTTCTGTTTCTTCCTAGTTCAGTCTTGGAAGCTTATACGTTTCTAAGAATTTGTGCATTTCTTCCAGGTTGTCCATTTTATTCGTATAGAGTTGCTTGTAGTAGTCTCTTATGATGCTTTGTATTTCTGTGGTGTCAGTTGTAACTTCTCCTTTTTCATTTCTAATTTTATTGATCTGAGTCCTCTCTCTCATTTTCTTGATGAGTCTGGCTAAAGGTTTACCAGTTTTGTTAATCTTCTCAAAGAACCAACTTTTAGTTTTATTGATCTTTGCTATTGTTTTCTTTGTTTCTATTTCATTTATTTCTGCTCTGATGTTTTTCATTTCTCTCCTTCTACTAACTTTCGGTTTGGTTTTTTTCTTCTTTCTCTATCTCCTTTAGGTGTAAGGTTAGATTGTTTATTTGAGATTTTTCTTGTTTCTTGAGGTAGGATTATATTGCAGTAAACTTCCCTCTTAGAACTGCTTTTGCTACATCCCATAGGTTTTGGATCATCATGTTTTCATTGTCATTTGCCTGTAGGTATTTTTTAATTTCCTCTATGATTTCTTCAGTGATCTCTTGGTTATTTAGTAGCGTATTGTTTAGCTTCCATGTGTTTGAGCTTTTTATGGTTTTCCCCCCATAATTGATTTCTAGTCTCATAGTTTTGTGGTCTGAAAAGATACTTGATATGATTTCAGTTTTCTTAAATTTACCAAGGCTTGATTTGTGACCCAAGATATGATCTATCCTGGAGAATGTTCTGTGTGCACTTGAGAAGAAAGTGTAATCTGCTGTTTTCAGATGGAATGCCCTACCAGTATCAATTAAATCTATATGGTCTGTTGTGTCATTCAAAGGTTGTGTTTCCTTATTAATTTTCTGTCTGAATGATCAGTCAATTGGGGTGAGGTGTTAAAGTCCTCCACTATTATAGTGTTACCGTTGATTTCCTCTTTTATAGCTGTTAGCAGTTGCCTTATGTATTGAGGTGCTCCTGTGTTGGGTGCATATATATTTATAATTGTTATATCTTCTTTTTGGATTGATCCCTTGATCATTATGTAGTGTGAATCCTTGTCTCTTGTAACATTCTTTATTTTAAAGTCCATGGTGAGCCACAGCCACCCCCCACCTCTGCAGGAGACCCTCCAACACTAGCAGGTAGGTCTGGTTCAGTCTCCTATCGGGTCACTGCTCCTTCCCCCTGGGTCCTGATGCGCACACTACTTTGTGTGTGCCCTCCAAGAGTGGAGTCTCTTTACCCCAGTCCTGTCATGTCCTGCAATCAAATCCCACTAGCCTTCATAGTCTGATTCTCTGGGAATTCCTTCTCCTGTTACTGGACCCCAGCTTGAGAAGCCTGATGTGGACCTCAGGATCTTCACTCCAGTGGGTGGACTTCTGTGATACAGTTGTTCTCCAGTTTGTGAGTCACCCACCCAGTGGTTATGGGATTTGATTCTACTGTAATTGCGCCCCTCCTACCATCTTATTGTGGCTTCTCCTTTGTCTTTGGATGTGAGGTATCCTTTTTGGTAAGTTCCAGTATTTTCCTGTCAGTGATTCTTTAGCAGTTAGTTGTAATTCCGGTGCTCTCACAAGAGGAAGTGCCACTTGACTATGTTTATGTGGATCTATTTTTGGGCTCTCTGTTCTCTTTCGTTGATCTATTTATCTAATCTTTGGCCAGTACCACATGGTCTTGACAACTGTAGGCTTATAGTAAACCTTTCACTTGGGTAGTGTTAGTTTTTCAACTGTATTATTCTTCTTCAAGATTGTATTGATTATTCTGAGTCTTTTGCCTTTCTATGTAGATGTTATAACAGGTTGTCTATTTTCATAAAATAACATGCTGGAATTTTGAATGGGATTAAATAGAATATATAGATTAATTTTGGAAAGCTGACAACAATATTGAGTCTTCCTATCCATGAACATAGAGTATCTCTCCATTTATTTAGTTCTTCCTTGATTTTGTTCATCAGAGTTTGGCAGTTTTTATTAAAAGGAAATTGTACATATATTGTTAAACATATACCTTAGTATTTCATTTTGAGGGCTGGATATTGCATTTTTATTTTCAAATTCCATTTATTCATTGTTGGTATATGGGAAAACAATTGACTTGTGTGTATTAATCTTCTATCCTACCACCTTGCATAATCACTCAGTTCTAGGAGTTTTTTTGTGAATTCTTCAGAATCTCTACATATACAGACATGTCATCTGTAAGCAAAAAAAGTTTTATGTTTTCCTTCTCAATATGTATATATTTTACCTCCTTTTCTTGCCTTATTGCATTAACTAGTACTTTAAGTATGATGTTGGAAAGGAGAGGTAAGAGGAGACATCCTTGCCTTGTATCTGCTCTTCTGGGAAAGGTTTGAATTTTGCACTATTAAGTATGACGTTGGCTGTGTGGTTTTTGTAGGTAGACTTTATCAAGTTGAGGAAGTAACTCTCTATTCCTAGTTTACTGAGTTTTTATCATGAAGAGGTTTTAGATTTTGTCAACTTTCTCTGCTTTTGTTGATATGATCATGTAATTTTTTCAATCTGTTGATGTGATAGGCTACATTCATTGACTTTGGAATGTAGAACTAACTTTGCATAACAGGGATAAATTTTACTTGGCCATGATGTACAATTCTTTTTATACTTTTTTTTGGATTTGATTTGCTGATAGTTTATTGCATCTGTGTTCATGAGAGATATTGATCAGTAGTTTTCTTTTCATTTAATGCCATTTTATGGTTTGGGTAGAAGGATTATGCTGACCTCATAGAATGAATTAAGAAGTATTATCACTGTTTCTCTAATCTGAACAAGATTATACAGAATTGGTTTCTTTTTGTCCAAAGACTCATATGTTTTCTTTTCTTTTCTACAGTTTTATTGAGATATGATTGACATACAACACTATATGTTTAAGGTGTACAGCATAATGATTTGACTTACATACATCATAAAATGATTGTCACAATATGTTTAGTGAATGTCCATCATCTCATATAGATACAAAATTGAAGAAATTGCAGAAACTAACACACCATTGTAAAGCAATTATACTCCAATAAAGATAAAAAATAAAATTAGAGAAATTGAAAAATAATTTCCTTGTGATTAGAGCTCTTAGGATTTACCCTTTTTACCACTTTCATATATATCATACGGCAGTGTTAATTATATTTATAATGTTGTACATTACTTTGCTAGTACTTATTTATCTTATAACTGGAAGTTTGTACCTTTTGACTGCCTTCATCCAATTCCCCCTTCCCCCGTGCCCTACCTCTGGGAACCACAAATCTGATATTTTCTATGAGTTTGTATCTTTTTTTGTTTTGTAGTAAAATTGAAATACAGCACCATGTTAGTTACTGTTATACAACAGAGTGATTTGGTATATCTTTACATTTCAGAATGATCACCATAATAAATCTAGCTATGATATGTCACTGTACAAAGATATTACATGGTTATTGACTGTATTCCCCACGCTATATGTTTCATACCTGTGACTTGTTTCTTTTGCAACTGGAAATTTGTGTCTCTTAGTCTCCTTCACCTATGTCTTTCCTTCTACCACCTGTCTCCCCTCTGGCAACCACCAATTTGCTCTTTGTATCTTTAATTCTGTTTCTGTTTTATTTTGTTTGTTCATTTATTTTTAAGATTTCACATGTAAGTGAAATCATACAGTATTTGTCTTTCTGTGTCTGACTTATTTCACTTAGCATAATACCCTTTAGGTCTAGTCATGTTGTCACAAATGGCAAGATTTTATTCACACACACACACACACACACACACACACACACACACACACACACCCCACATCTTCTTTATACATTCATCTATCAGCAGGCACTTAGGTTACTTCCATATCTTTCTTGGTTCTTGGAAATAATGCTGCAAAGAATATAGGGGTGACTTCATCTTTTTGAATTAGTGTTTTCATTTTCTTTGGATAAATATGCAGCAGTAGAATTGCTGGATCATATGGTAGTTCTACTTTTAATTTTTTGAGGAATCACCATACTCTTTTCCATAGTGTCTGCACCAATTTACATTCCCACCAACAGTGCACAAGGGTTGCCTTTTCTCCTCATCCTCACCAACACTTGTTACTTGTTGTGTTTTTTATAATAACGATTCTGATTTGATAGTAAGGTGACATCTCATTGTGGTTTTCGTTTGCATTTCCCTGGTGATTAGTGATATTGAGCATCTTTTCATGTGCCTGTTGCCCATCTGTATGTCTTCTCTGGAAAAAATGTCTATTCAGATCTGTTGCCCATTTTTAAATCTGGTTGTTTCTTTTTTTCATGTTCAGTTGTTTGACTTCTTTGTGTATTTTGGATATTAGTCCCTAATCAGATGTATTGTTTGCAGCAAGTATCTTCTCCCATTCAGTAGGTGGCCTTTTTGTTTTGTTGACAGTTTTCTTTTCCGTGCAAAAGCTTTTTAGTTTGATTTAGCCCATTTGTTTATTTTTGGTTTTGTTTCCCTTGCCTGAAGCGACGTATACAAAAAATCTTGTTAAGAACAATGCCAAAAAGCTTACTGCCTATGTTTTCTTCTAGAAGTTTTATGGTTTCAAGTCTTACGTTTAAGTCTTTAATCCATTTTGAATTTACTTTTGTCCATGGTGTGAAAGAGTAGTCCAATTTGATTCTTTTGCATCATGTAGCTGTCCAGTTTTCCCAACACCATTTAGGTATAATTTCTTCATTAAATGTTTGGTAGAATTCACCATTAAACCCATATGGTCCTAGTGCTTTCTGTTTTAGAATGTTATTAATTATTGGTTAAATTTCACTAATCGATGTAAGCCTATTTAGTCTTCTCCTTCTTGTTTGAGTTTGGCAGCTTGTGTCTGTCAAGGAATCACTCCATTTCATCTATGTTATTAAATTTGTGGGCACAAAGTTGTTCATAATATTCTTTTGTTATCCTTTTAATGTCCATGGGACCTGTAGTAATGTCCCATCTTCATTACTGATATTAGTAGAATATGCCTTTTTGGGTTTTTTTCCTTAGCCTAGTTAGAGGCTTATTGATTTTATTAATCTTTATGATGAATCATCTTTTGGTTTCATTTTTTACTGATTTCTTATTTCCAAATTCATTGATTTCTGTTGTAGTTCTTTCTTCTTCTTCTTCTTCTTCCTTTGGATTTAATTTTCTCTTCTTTTTCTAGTTTCCTAAGGTGGAAACTTAGATTATTGATTTTAGATTGTTCTTTCCCAATATATTCATTTAATGCTATAAATTTTACTCTAAGCACTGTTTTCGTTGCATTCCCCAAATTTGGATAAGCTGTGTTTTCACTTTCGTTTAGTTCAGATTATTTTAAAATTTCTGTGGAGGTATCTTCTTTGACCCACGTGTTATTTAGAAGTATGTTGTTTAATCTCCATATGTTTAGGTATCTTCCTGTTATCTTTCTGCTATTGATTTCTAGTTTAATTCCATTGTGGTCTGAGAGCATCCATTGTATAATTTCTCTTCTTTGAAAAGTCTCAAGGTGTGTTTTATGGTCCAGAGTGTGATCTATCTTTGTGTATATTCCACGTGAGCTTGAGAAGAATGTATGTTCCACTACTGTTGGATGAAATAATCTCTAGATGTCAGTTATACATAATTAATTGAGCAGTGTTGAGTTCAACAATGTCCTTACCAATTTTCTGGCAACTGGATCTGTCCATTTCTGAGAGAGGGATGTTGAAATCTTCAATTAAGATAGAGTATTCATGTACTTCTCCTTGCATTTCTACCACTTTTTGCCTCACATAATTGGACACTTTTGTTGGGAACATACATTTTAAGACTTGTTATGTCTTCTTGGAGGAGTGACCTCTTTATCATTATATAATGCCCTACTTTATCCCTGATAACCTTCCTTGCCTCGAAGTCTGTACTTCTTGAAATTAATATAGCTACTCTGCTTAATTTTGATTCTTATTAGCATGGTAATTTTCTCTACCCATTTACTTTTAATCTATATGTGTCTTTGTATTTAAAGTAAATTTCTTACAGAAAATATACTGTTGGGTTCTGTGTTTTTTCTTAATTGAAATATTGTTGACTTACAGTATTATGTTAGTTTCAGGTGTCCTACATAGTGATTTGACATTGTGTAAGTAACAAAATGATTGTGGGGACAAGCCTAATAATTATCTGTTTCAAACACAGTTACTACAATATTATGGACCATATTTCTTACGCTGTATATTATGTCCCATGGCTTGTTTATTTTATAACTGGAGTTTTGCAGCTCTTATTTCCCTTCATCTATTTCACCCAACACCCTACTCCCCCACCCCCAGCTGATAAACACACATTTGTTCTCTGTATCTATGAGTTTTTTAACACTTTGTTTTATTTCTTTCCTTTGTTTTTTAGATTCCACATACAACTAGGATCTTACAGTATTTGCCTTTCCCTGCATGACTTATTTCACTTAGCAGGATCCACCCTCTAGATACATCCATGTTGTTGTACTTCTCATTTTTGATATTGGTAATTCATGTATTTTTATTATTTTCATTAACAGTTATTCCAAAGGATTATGAATTTTATTAATATTGTCAAAGAACCAACATCAGCTATGTTGCTTATTCTCTATATTTTGTATGCTTTCCATTTAAATTATTACCCCTTTTAAGTTTTAATGATTTACTTCATTCTGCTTAGTTTGCATTTGTTTTTCTTTTTCTAGCTTCTTAATTTTAAACTCTTCATTGTTAATGTGAACATTGAAAACTATATATTTATATTTAAGTGCAGCTTTAGCTTCTTCATGTGTGTTTTGGTACATTTTGTTACATATTAATTAAGGTTAAAATATTTTAAAAATTTCCTCATAATTTCTTATTTGACTCATGTTTTAACTAGAAGCGAGTATTCAGTTTCCAAATCTTGGACGGTTTGTTTGGGGTTTTTTTTTAGATTTTTAAAAGTGTTTTTGTATGATGTTCATACTTTTGAATTTATTGAGACTTATTCCACAGTTCAGAATATGATTTGACTTGATGAAAGGTTCACATGCACCTGAAAATAAGAATATTCTGTAGCTGTTTTTGTGATATTCTATATATGTCAATTAAGTCATCTTAGTTAATAGTGTCATTCAAATCTAAATCCTCACTGATTTTTATCTACTTGTTTTTCTGTCATTTTACTTTTTACCTCTCTTTTTCTTTGTATTTAAAATAGCTCTGTATAACACCATACTGTTGAATGTCCCCTACTGCCTTTCTCGATAGATAGATAGATCAATCGATCTAAGTATATATCTCCAGCCTGACAATATCTTTTAATTGGAGGATTTTTAGTTCTATTTTTAACTGGTTTTTGTGTGTGGTTATCTAGAAATTTCAATATGTATCTACCTTACTATAGCTCAACTCGAATTCATACTTTACTGTTTTATTTTTAATGTAAGAATTTTAAAATTATATATTTCCAGTTGTTCCCTTTCTTTGTGCTATTGTTTTCATGTTTCACTTCATAATTTATAAACTCCATGTTCATAATACTATTTTTGCTTTTAATAGCCTTTTATAGAAAGTAAGAAATATTAAAAATAGTCATTTGTATTTCCTATATAACTTCTTTCAGTTTTCTTTTAGGCTGAGTTTCCATCTGGAATTATTTACCTTCATACTGAAGTATTTACTGTATTATTTTTGTTGTGTAGATGCTGCTAGTGACAAATTCTCTCACCTGTTATTTGTTTTATATATATATATATATATATATATATATATATATATATCTGTATTTTGCATTCATTTTTCAAGGACAGTTTTACTGATGGTAGAATTCTAGATTACGAGTATTTTTCCCTCCAGTACTTTATAAAGATTGTTGTTCTGGGTTGAATTGTTTATTATGTGTTGTCAGCAATCACTCCTGTTCTGTACATTAGGTGGAAATAAATGAAGACCAACTAAATAAGAATAGACAGTGGATATTTATTCAGAACTCATTATAATAAGAGTCAGCTACCATCACTCATGTTTGACAGAGACTCAGAGGCAGAGAGAAGAGATGGAAAGCTTTATAATGAAAAAAAGGAAAGGCTTCAGATATGCCCTGATTGCAAGCTATTGGCATGTAGAAGCTGGAGGTGGGCTAACTAAAAGTGGTACATCCTATGAAAGTAGTTAGGGGTGCATAGGGCTTTCTCTGGTTGGTCCTAAGTTGGGCATGGGGACAAAAATTAGGGAAGCCGTCAGTAATTAATCAAGTCCTGGCCATTTTAAAGCAATTGTTACAAGGGTTATTGTTTGACATCTTAGGCTGGTTGCTAGAGATAGTTGTGTGACTTCCTACAAGTCTGACTTATTGAAAGTAGGCTGACTTCCTGGTCTAGTTACAATAGAAAATAGGTTGGTTTCATGGGATGGTTGCTGCAGATGTGGGTCAGAGTTCTATTTTTGTATTTGGCCTGGCCATTGCCCATTTGAATGTTCATTCTCTCAGTTATGTGTATTTTGTCTCTGTCTTCTTTTAAGATTTTCTTTTATATTTGGTTTTCAGCAGTTTGCCTGTGATATGCCCAGGTGTGTGTGTGTGTGTGTGTGTGTGTATGTGTGTGTAAGTTCTCATTAGGATTTGTTGAGCTTCTTAGATCTGTGGGTTGAGATTTTTCATCAGTTTCTTCAATTTTTATACTTTTATTTTCCAAAAAAAATTTAGTCCCATTTCCTCTCTTCTCTCCTTTTGATATTCCAGTTGTAAAATTGCATGTTACACTCATCCAAAGACACTGTATTCTCCAATTCCATAATTTACATTTGATGTTTTTTTAGAGTGTCCAATTTTCTACTGAAATACACTATCACTTTACCCGTTATATCAATCTTTTGCTGTAAATTTTTAAACATATTAGTAATGATTATTTTAAAGTCCAGGCATGCTAATTTCAATAACTGATTTATCTGTGGATCTTCTATTTACTTTGCTTTCCCTTTATTATGGGTAAAATTTTCCTTCATATATCTTTTAAAGTTTTATTGTATTCTGAACATAGTTATAAAGGAGTGGTTGAAGTATACCATTTTATTGTTTTATTTCCCAGGTAATAAAGTCTCTTCCATTGTCTGGTGGTTAGGGTAAGGGACTAGCCATTCCAAATTCCTCTTATGGCTGAGCCATAGTTTTAAATATACTGAGTTCATCTTTGATTTGTCAAACCCCTAACCTCCCAGGAGTTTTTCATCTTGTCAGTACTCAGACTGAGAGGAGAGTGTATTGTAGTCACAAGTATGTTTGTTTACTATTGGGTTCCAATTGCAAAGGGTTTTGGAATACAATTACTTCAAGAATGCTTAGGAATAAGCAATTTCTCTTTGCATTGTTTCCCCTTGACTGCTGCTCTTGGTAAAATTTGGGGAGAGGAGGAAGGAGAATTGACATACTAAGGTATTTTTTATATTAGGGGCTATTTTCAGTTTATAAAACCATTCTGCCAGACCAAATTGTCATCTTGTCTTGGCTGATTTCTCTTCATCCCTGCGAAGTTGCTCCATCTGTAGCAGGGCTGCTCCTCTACTGTCCATCCACATTCGTGTCCACTACTATGAATGGAAGCTGTAGTAACTCTTTTCTCATCTCCTGTTTTCCCTTCTGTCTCACTAGCATTATTCTCAGTTTGTTCCTTAATTTTTTGTTAGTTCTCCTATGTCATAAATTTGCAGTGCCTTGTAGCTCAGTTTTTAAATATTTTGTTTTCTGTGTGCAATTATTCCTATGGTGATGTCGTCTAGCTTGTCTTTCCATATCATCAATGCACTGATGACTCATAGTTAAATCTTCAAATCAGACTTCTACCCTGAACCCCAGACTTGTATTCCCAATAGCCTATTTGACATTTCCAATTGAGTTCAAAATAAACATCTTAATACATCCAAAATGGAACTTTTCTCCACAAAATAATAAACAAACAAATAAATAAAACCTACTCCACCTGCAGTCTTTTCCACCTCAATGGTAA
Source organism: Phocoena phocoena (assembly GCF_963924675.1). NCBI lineage: Eukaryota > Metazoa > Chordata > Mammalia > Artiodactyla > Phocoenidae > Phocoena > Phocoena phocoena. The sequence goes on from NC_089231.1 coordinate 41,707,903, forward strand.
TTCCATCTTTCAAGTTGCTCAGACCAAAATACTTAGAGTCATCTATTGCTTCCTTCTTTCTATAATACTCAGCATGCTGTCAATCAGAAAATTTGCTGGTTCTTCCTTTCATCTTTAGATCATATCCAAAATCTGAACAGTTATCTCCATTTCTAAGTCTACCATCCTAGTCCAAACCATCAACATCATTTGCCTGGCTTATTAAAGTAGCCTCAGACCTAGTCTCTCTGCTTCCATTCTTGTCTCCTTTCCTATCCTACATTATATTCTCAACCTGGGTGATCTTTTTGAAACTTGAGTCAGATCATGTCGCTCTTGTTCAAAACCCTTCAGAGGCTTCCCCATCTCTCAGTGTAAATTTTAAGTTCCTTTGTACGTCCTAGCTATAATGACCTCTGTGCTGTACCTCAAACATGCCAGGTATACAAGGGCCTCGGGGTTCTCTGTGATTGTTGTTAACTTTATCTGACAGTCTCTTATCTGCATTGCTTGCCCCATTGCCTCTTTTGAGGATTTGCTCAAATATCTTCCCAGTGAGGTCTTAAAAACCAATTTATTTAAATTGAAAATCCTATACAACTCCTCCACTCTATTTTGCCATGTAACACTATTTTCTTCAACTATATGTAACTTACTTTAGTATTTTGTTTTATTTTCTTTCCTCCCGCATTGAAATATAAGTGGGGTAAAAGAGGTTTTTTCCCCTGTTTTGTTACTGCTCTATACATAGAATAATGCTCGACACATAGAGGTATTTAAAAATGAGTCTATGTTTTACTAGATGTTTTTTTCTAACTTGGCTGTTGATTCATATTGCCAACCTGAGTCTTTGTACGGTAACAGTCTAAAGATGAAGAGGTTTCATTGCTTTACAGTGACCCTCTTGTCTCCTTCATATTATTATCTTATATTAATTGTGCTAGAGTTTGGGGATTATTGTTACAGTTAGAATAGAAAAAGCAAACACAATTTTCTTGAATGAAGGTTAAGTGTTACCCTCAGAAAAGGAACATATATTTGTACTCCATCCTCAAAAAAACTGCTTTGTAAATGTTAAAGCACTTTTCAAATATAAGGAATTAAAATATTTGGCATAATAGACAGCTTTGGAATATTTTAGTACTGATTTGACACATCAGCTCTTCACTGGCAACTACATGCTGCTTTTAAATGTTGTGGGGCCTACGATGTAAGTTTGAACATTCAAATTCCATGTAAATAATTTAATACTTTTATAACAGTGTTCCAAAATAATTTTTCCCTTTATAGCAAATTCAAGGATATTTGAATTCATAGTGATACCTATAACCATATTTTAATCAGGTGTAAAGACTCTTAAATAATTGGGGGAAAAGCAGAAACTGAAATAAAAGAGTAACTGCTCATGCTTAAGAATAGCAATAAAGAACTTCGCATTTTAATATAATGAAAAGATAAAAATCTCGAGCGATATTTTGATAATTCCCAAGACAGACTCATCTAGAAAAAAATATTTTAATTTTGAAGTAAACAAAAAGGATGTCACAAATTTATCTTCTTTTTTAGATGAATTATTCACAACCATTATTTTAAAAATTTACACAGGCATTACTTTCAATCTCCATGTAACTATCTCAAAGCAGAGTTCAAAAATGTTATTTTTATTGTTAAAATATACAGTTGAGGGCTTCCCTGGTGGCGCAGTGGTTGAGAGTCCGCCTGCCGATGCAGGGGACACGGTTCGCGCCCCGGTCCGGGAAGATCCCACATGCCGCGGAGCGGCTGGGCCCGTGAGCCATGGCCACTGAGCCTGCGCGTCCGGAGCCTGTGCTCCAAAGCGGGAGAGGCCACAACAGTGAGAGACCCGTGTACCGCAAAAAAAAAAAAAAAAAAAAAAAAATATATATATATATATATATACAGTTGAAATCAATTCATCCTAAGAGTCTGCCTATATATTTTTCCCCCAAAAAAGTATGTTTTTTTTAAATTTACTTTTTTAAAAACTGAGATATAATTGACATATAACATTATATTAGTTTCAGGAGTTCAACATAATGATTTGATATTTGTATATATTATGAAATGATCACCATAGGAAGTCTAGTTAGCATCCATCATCACACATAATTACAATTTTTTTTTGTTGTGATGAGAACTTTTAAGGTCTACTTTCTTTCTTCACATATTCGATGTAGTGTTAACTATAATAACCATGCTGTACATTACAACCCCATGACTTTTATTCAATATTAAGAAAAAACATCATAACACAAAACTGTATAGTGCTTATGATTTCAATCATTTGTTTAAATACATTTGATATCTTTCTAGATTTTTAAAAAACATCTTTATTAGAGTATAATTGCTTTACATTGTTGTGTTAGTTGCTGCTGTATAACAAAGTGAATCAACTATACATATACATATATACCCATATCCCCTCCCTCTTGCGTCTCCCTCCCACCCTCCCTATCCCACTCCTCTAGGTGGTCACAAAGCACCAGCTGATCACCCTGTGCTATGTGGCTGCTTCCCACTAGCTAGCTATTTTATATTTGGTAGTGTATGTATCTCAATGCCACTCTCTCACTTCATCCCAGCTTACAGTTCCCCCTCTCCGTATCCTCAAGTCCATTCTCTACGTCTGTGTATTTATTCCTGTCCTGCCCCTAGGTACTTCAGAAACTTTTTTTTATTATTCCATATATGTATGTGTTAACATACGGTATTTGTTTTTCTCTTTCTGACTTGCTTCATTTTGTATGACAGACTCTAGGTCCATCCACCTCATTACAAATAACTCAGTTTCACTTCTTTTTATGGCTGAGTAGTATCACATTGTATATATGTGCCACATCTTGTTTATGCATTCATCTGTTGATGGACACATAGGTTGCTTCCATGTCCTGGCTAATGTAAATAGTGCTGCAATGAACATGTTGGTACATGACTCTTTTTGAATTATGAATTTTTCAGGGTATATGCCCAGTAGTGGGATTGCTGGGTCGTATGGTAGTTCTCTTTTTAGTTTTTTAAGGAACCTCCATACCATTCTCCATAGTGGCTGTATGAATTTACATTCCCATCAACAGAGCAAGAGGGTTCCCTTTTCTCCACACCCTCTCCAGCATTTATTGTTTCTAGATTTTTTGATGATGGCCATTTGGACTAGTGTGAGGTGATACCTCATTGAAGTTTTGATTTGCATTTCTTTGATGATTAGTGATGTTGAGCATCCTTTCATGTGTTTGTTGGTAATCTGTATATCTTCTTTGGAGAAATGTCTATTTAGGTCTTCTGCCCATTTTTGGATTGGGTTGTTTGTTTTTTTAATATTGAACTGCATGAGCTGCTTGTACACTTTGAAGGTTAATCCTTTGTCAGTTACTTCGTTTGCAAATATTTTCTCCCATTGTCAGGGTTGTCTTTTCATCTTGTTTATGATTATCTTTGCTGTGCAGAGCTGTTAAGTTTCATTAGGTCTCATTCGTTTCTTTTTGTTTTTATTTCCATTTCTCTAGGAGGTGGGTCAAAAAGGATCTTGCTGTGATTATGTCATAGTGTATTCTACCTATGTTTTCCTCTAAGAGTTTTATAGGGTCTGGCCTTACATTTAAGTCTTTAATCCATTTTGAGTTTATTTTTGTGTATGGTGTTAGGGAGTGTTCTAATTTCATTCTTTTACATGCAACTGTCCAGTTTTCCCAGCACCACTTATTGAAGAGGCTGTCTTTTCTCCATTGTATATTCTTGCCTCCTTTATCAAAAATAAGGTGACCATATGTGCGTGGGTTTATCTCTGGGCTTTCTATCCTGTTCCATTGATCTATATTTCTGTTTTTGTGCCAGTACCATACTGTCTTGATTACTATAGCTTTGTAGTATAGTCTGAGGTCCGGGAGCCTGATTCCTCCAGCTATTTTTCTTTCTCAAGATTGCTTTGGCTATGTGGGGTCTTTTGTGTCTCCATACAAATGTGAAATTTTTTGTTCTAGTTCTGTGAAAAATGCCACTGCTAGTTTGATAGGGATTGCATTGAATCTGTAGATTGCATTGGCTAGTATAGTCATTTTTGCCATGTTGATTCTTCCAATCCAAGAACATGGTATATCTCTCCATCTGTTTGTATCATCTTTAATTTCTTTCAGCAGTGTCATAGTTTTCTGCATACAGGTCTTTTGTCTCCTTAGGTAAGTTTATTCCTAGATATTTTATTCTTTTTGTTGCAATGGTAAATGGGAGTGTTTCCTTAATTTCTAGTTTCAGACTTTTCATCATTAGTGTATAGGAATGCAAGAGATTAATTTTGTATCCTGCTACTTTACCAAATTCATTGATTAGCTCTATTAGATTTCTGGTAGCATCTTTAGGATTCTCTGTATATAGTATCATGTCATCTGCAAACAGTCACAGCTCTACTTCTTCTTTTCCAATTTGGATTCCTTTTATTTTTCTTCTCTGATTGCTGTGGCTAAAATTTCCAAAACTATGTTGAATAATAGTGGTGAGAGTGGGCAACATTGTCTTGTTCCTGATCTTAGAAGAAGTGGTTTCTGTTTTTCACCATTGAGAACAATGTTGGCTATGGGTTTGTCATATACAGCCTTTATTATGTTGAGGTAAGTTCCCTCTACGCCTACTTTCTGGAGGGTTTTTATCATAAATTGGTGTTGAATTTTAGTGAAAGATTTTTCTGCATCTATTGAGATGACCATGTGGTTTTTCTCCAATTTGTTAATATGGTTTATCACGTGGATTGATTTGCAGATATTGAAGAATCCTTGCATTCCTGGAATAAACCCCACTGGATCATGATGTACGATCCTCTTAATGTGCTGTTGGATTCTGTTTCCTAGTATTTTGTTGAGGAATTTTGCATCTCTGTTCATCAGTGATATTGGCCTGTATCTGATCTATTTTAGAATCCCTAGTTATTATATAGTCACTTTGCTTTATTATATATTAACACCATAAAAATGATATGAAAAATATTTTTGTACATTGGGTACATATCCTATCACAGATATTACGTTAGGAACGGGGGGACAAAGATGAGTAATATTTAGTCTCTCGCTTCCAAATCCTAAATATTACCTAACATTTAAGTAGCATTTTCTCTTGCTGGGCATTCTCATGAGAAATTTATGTATACTTATTCCTTGAATTTTTATAAGAATTCCATGAGATAAGTACTATTATGCTATTGTTTTCCACATTTTGAAAGGAGGAAACTGAGGCACAGATAGATTAGTCATATAGTTTGTCATTGGAGTCTTTGCTCACTGTCCAGCCAAAGTCTAGAGGCTGTATCTAAGCCTTTCTACAAAAGGGTGCTGCTTAGAAAAAAATGGATTTTGACCCACTCTTTGCCCCCCTTCCATGGGCTCTAGTGTCTTAGCCTCTTTCCTCAGAACTGCTTTGGTGTCCATCTTCAAGATGAGTTTTCAGAAAAATGCTCTCTCCCCTACTCTTTCTACCAGCTTTCCCTAAGATAAACATTGTTATAGTTTAACAGATATACTGATATTATGTTGAAAAACAGGGGCTCAAAAAATAATACAGTGGAGAAAATGATAAACTTCTAACAGCTGTGGTTGCTGGCATTCATATAAGCTTGGTTGGTTATAACTCGCAAAATTCAAATCTAAGTTGTGACACTTTCAGCATGACCTACTTTAAAAAACTTTTAAAAAATAAATAATATTGTCTTTTGGGGGCAGGGCAGCTGGAAAATACACAGCATGATTGATTTCCAGGTAGTTAGTCTTAAAGGAATAGCAGATGGTAAACATTAGCTATTAGAGCAGGAAATTATTTCTTCACCATATTTTTTTGAGCTAAGAGATTCTTTAGGAATAAGTAATTCTGGTTGGTTGATTTTGAAAGTAAACCATATGTTGTTTACATGCTTTGGCATTTATCCAGTTTCCCTGAAGATGAGAGTGAAAATGAAAAAAAAAACACCAGCCTCTTACTAATTAGATAATAATGAACATAATGAAAACAGGTGCCATAAGTTTTTGAATTATGAGAATGTATTTTCAGAACAAGCTCTGGGGGTAGGATCCTGGGGGGGAAGAGTTCTGCATACACCTATGAGGTGAGTACATATGTGTCCTGGAGATATATCCCAAGGTACACATTAAACAAATTTAACTGTTATTTCTTACTATGTTAGAAGTCAAAACCACAAATCAAAATGAGTTTTCAAATGCCCTGTTCATTTGATATGAATTACTAAATGTAAATATCTTTGTTATTTGCAATATTGATGTTCTTGTTAATATCTTAAAGCATTTCATACATATTTGGGTGATAAACAAGAAATAACTAAAGACAGCCTGATGATTTTCCTAGAAAACCAGTAGGACATTGAATGTTTTGAACCTGTAGATTCCCTCACCTCTGAGTGACAGCAACATCCCTGGGTCCTGTTTCCCTTCTTTACTGGAAAGAGTAGATGTAGATGATGCAGGTTCTATTGCTTCAGCCACAAAGGCGAGTAATCACAGCTCCCTGTGGGGGAAGGGTGTTGCTTAGTAAGAGCTGCTCCTGACATAAAGGACTGAGAAATGGAAAGGATAATGGGGAAATCAAGGAGTAAAAAAGACAGTGTGGATGACTCCCTGGGTGAAATCCTCATTCACGGTGGTAGTAAACTGAACCTTGGCTGCAGAGGGGAAAACTGGCCCTGTGTCCTTTCCCTTCCAGTGAAGGAAATGGATGTGTTTGAATGCACAGGAATGTTTCTGAAGAAAAATGAATATTCAAAATAGGACACAATTAGGGCAGTTCAAATGCATTAATGACTATTTAAAATATTTAATAATGTATATGTTTATTATTTTCCAAAAATATAACTGCTGTTTGAAAATGATATATAAATCTGCCCTCATACAGTATGACCTGATACTAGATCTCTTCTGCTGTTGCAAAGACACTTAAATTCCACTGATGATTATTTTTCTAAATGATTAATGCTTATTGCGATTATTCTGTGGCTAATATATGTATGCAAAATGTAGCTGCAAGGATTTGCTTATGTTAGCATATACCCTCCCCCACCCTGAAACCTCCAGGCTCCAGACGTTTATGCTGGAGAGAGAAAATGAATATGTGTGTGTGTGTGTGTATGTATCTACCCTTCAAGTTGATACAATGGTGATGATATACAAACAACAAAAAAAGATAAAGCCTTCCCCTTGATAATGCCATTCGCAACATACTGATATCATTTTAGAAAAACTTAGAGTAAGGAGGATGATTTAAATTTAAGAGAGGGCAGTGTTTTAAAAGAGCTATACAGAGCATTTAAAATTGGAAATTTAATATAACCAAGAATGGCACTTTTATTAAAGAATGCTGTGACCTTCCAGCCATGCTCTTAACCAGTGATCACCCCGTAGCAAAATGCATAGATAATCAGCAACCTAGCCTGTCAGTAAACTTGTTGGGGGATTAAATCCTAAAGGAAGGAGCCCATAGCCCTGGAGGAAAACTGAGTGAATGTTTCCCTGAGTCTTTGAAGGCTCATCTCCGTAGTCCCACTGCTAGAATGTGCTCTGTTGTCATAGCAACACCATCTCCTGCTTCATACAGGAAAGATTAGCTCTTACTGTGCAGAGGAGAGAATTTAGGGGAAGTCAGACTAATCCCTGGGTGCACTTGGAGAGAAAGGTTGGACCTCGCCTGAGGGATGCTGTCTCTGCCATGATAGAATTGGTCTGCCACAGACACTGGTATTTAAGTTGAAGAGCAGAATTCACAGTAAGTGTCAGCTCCTCCAGAGTAGAATATTGATGAATGAGGTTTGTCTAAGTCTTGTTGAAGACTGTCCCATGCAGCAGTAGAAGGACAGCAGGAGACTCTGATGAGACTGCCAATGTTTTCTTAGTTTAGATGGTATTTAAAGGGTTGACCACATCAGGAATTGAGGAAAAATTTTAAATACTTTTGAAATGTCCATGTAAAATCCTGGGAGCAAGTCAAAATTAGATAGGAAAACAATATATACATATATATATGTATGTATTATATGCTTTGGGCACTTAATTTATTTACCCTAGGTTTTTGTGCATTTAACTTTAAAATTTCATTGACAGAAAGAAAAAGAAACTCATGAAAAAACCTATATGTCTAAGCAGGTGTGTTTCTTCAACACTCAAAGTGATGAGAATTCATTTTAGGATTGTAAATGTTCTTTTTCTGTTATGCATACATTTTTTGAAAATATTTTTAGAAGCATACAAGTGGTAGAGTTCTTTTAAGGTAGTTATAAAATTATAAAAAGGTATTCATTGGGTAAGATTAATTTATTTAAGATTAATTTATTTAGCTCTTCTATTTGAGCTGCTACTTCAACTTCTCAGCATAAAGCGTGTGCGATGTGTAAATCTTTCAGGATTTTCTGTTGCTTGCCTCAAATGGATTTTGTTCTGGGGGGCTGTCTATATGGATTTATTTAGATTTTCTTCCCCCTTGGTTGAATTTGTACATTTTTTATGCAGTTAGTAAGGATTGAATGTATTCTAGCTAAAGTGCTGGGAAACCTTGTTATGGATTTGAAATGTTTGATTTTGATAGCTATTGTGGAGATGCCCAGTCTTTCAAAAACTTAATTACTTCAAAGTACACTTTAATCCACATCCAAAAATTAAAATATTCTTTTCCAAAAATATATAGATTTTACATATGATATTACTAATATGTAAACTGAGTGGTTTTGACTATCAGTGTATATTACCCTGAAAGTATATATGTTTTTTTATTTAAAACATTCATGGTAAAGGCTGTATCATGCCGTGTTCATCATGTTTTTCAGATGTTTTGATTGTGACCATATATGTACAGTGTGTATTTAGAAAGTGAGTTTTGTTTCCCATGGACCAAATCCTAGGCTACTAATGTACTAGCACACAACTACCATCACAGTCTATGCTAAATATAGCCATTATCATAAAAAATATTTAATTGCCATTTGATATGTGCTGCTTTATCAGAATGAATGAGATTTAGGTGTTGCTGGAAAAGCAGAGCACATCACACATATACTGCTTTTCTCTTAAACTTAATGCTAGAATAGACTACATGTCTTAGATTTAAAGGAACAATTATATTAAAAGGCTACCTAAAATTATTCTCTTCATATGTCAGGAAAAACACACAAAACCATAAGGGCGGTACTTGGCTTAATAGCATTCAACTTGTAACCGTGCAGAAGCCTGGTGCTCTCAAGAAAATGGAGACAAAGCAGGAAGTCAGGAACCCCTTTCATTAAAAGATTGCAAATTATTCCAACAACCTCTTTTCTATGATTTCTATCACTAGTTCAGGGTAGGACCCTTAAAAATCACAGACAGGAAAAGCAAATTTGCTGTTCTCCCCCCAACCCCCATCCTCAACGCCCAGCCCTGCAGAAAGCAAACTAGAGGTACTTATCTCTCTTCATAGACTTTGGGCAAAAGTGAGCAAACCAATGAATGACCTTATGCTAAAAAGGGAGAAACTTCAGGTCTACTATATGAAACTAAGCTCAGAATGAATAGAACAGTACTGGGAAAGAAGAAGGATGGCTAATAAAAAATGGGCACCATTTACTGAGATAACAGAATGAAATGTACAAATATATAATTGAATAATAATTGAAAAGTCAGTCAAGGATTTAGTCCATTCACAACCTTCTTAACCAGTGTAAAGAAAAACCCTCAAAACTTGTTATATCACTTAGAATTTTCCATTTCCTGTGTTCTGGGGTGGTGGTTATTATCATCATCATCATCATCATTATTTTAGAAATACAGTAGTGATTGAACTGGACCCAGATGCTGTAGGTTGAAGACTAGTGGGAATTTGTCACATCCCTGAGGCAGGGTTTGCTTTGGGCTCCTAGTCTGTCAAGGTCTTGCTTGGAGAGGGAACAGGTAATCCTCCAAAGCCTAATTATTCCTTGAAAGGTACTGCTTCAGGAGTTTTTGAAAGAGCGAGTTGCTCCATTCTTGAACAGGAGTCAGAGGTTTGAAATGTCATTTGGAAAGTCCAAAAGTCAGTTTTAAGGATAAAAATCCTCAGGCTGTAAAGGTCTTCTGAAAGCTCTGGGGTTAGTAGCAGATCTAGAAATGGTCTGAGCTTTTGCATGGGGAACCATAATACAAAAAGAGAAAGAGGAAACAATGACACAGGAAAAATTACAACATAAACTTATGCTGGAGAACTCAACAAACAAACCCACGTGGGAGGCATTAATACATGATTTCCTAATGGTCAGTTACTATGTAAACTGAGGATAGGTTCCAAAACTACCCAGTATGGTTGATGATTGGCATGTGTATTATAGTAAATATTAAAAATAAAAATCTTGGGCTTCCCTGGTGGCGCAGTGGTTGGTAGTCCGCCTGCCGATGCAGGGGACACGGGTTAGTGCCCCGGTCCGGGAAGATCCCACATGCCGCGGAGTGGCTGGGCCCGTGAGCCATGGACGCTGAGGCTGTGCATCCGGGGCCTGTGCTCCGCAACGGGAGAGGCCACAGCAGTGAGAGACCCGCGTACAGCCAAAAAAAATAAAAATAAAAATCTTCATCACAAAGGGTAATACTGTGATATGAACACTTTTTGTATTTGCTTTTAAAAATCAAACTAAGGTTCAATTTAACTATTTATGTAAGATTTGATTCTATGAGACATTGTCGGTTGGAAGGCCACTTGAGAACTGTGATTTAGCAATGATGCCTCTTCTCTTTTTAAAATTTTGGGACTTAATGTTGATGTAAAAATCTTCTCTTCAAATTTTACTTAAATTCTTTAAGTTTTACTTTGTATGTCTCAGGACAAATATGTAAGACGCTAAATTTCTGTTTTCTTAGGGTTGCATGTAAGCAAATGGGTGGCATGGTGCATAGTGTATGAGGAAGGTGGCTGTGGCAGTTGTTGAAATCCAGTTGTAGAAAGACCAGAACATCAGTCTGGGCTTTGTGCTTTTGATGATACATACTTTTGAGGGCAGTTGGGGACCAATGAGCGTTTGTGAACCAAGAGTGAAAAATAGGAGCCGTTCTCTGTGAAGATGCATCCTACACATGTGGGGTAGGATAAATAGATGGTCTGAGTGATAGTTAGAGAAATGAATAGGATGGAGAGCCTAAGCTAGCATAGAAACACTGACAATTAAACATAGGGAAGAGATGAAAAAGAAATTATACACATGTGGTCTATGGACCTTCATGTGTGAATTTATACAACCAAGGTTTATCTGACCTCTGACAAGTGACAGGCGACCAGACAGATGGTAAGAATTACAGAGCAAAATGCTAAAGTTCAGGCATTCATCAAAACAGTCTGATGAGAATGACTGTAAGATAGAAAATCAAAATATCTGTGGTAAGGGGTGTAATAAAACAAGCAGAAGATAGACTTGGCCAATGATTGGATAGCATTAAAGAACCTTCAAACCTGAAACCCATGGGTGCTATTACTAGACAGAGGGAAAGTCAGTAGGAGGAGGGGGTTTGGGAGGAGAGTGGCGATGGTGATTGAGGGAGCTGTGAGTTTGATTTTGGACATCTTGTTTGATAGATAAGCCTTAAAAACAAATACTGCATTTAATTATAGTAGTTATCTTGGTTTTTTATAAATTTATTTATTGTATTTATTAGTTTTTTGGCTGCATTGGGTCTTCATTGCTGTGTGTGGGCTTTCTCTAGTTGTGGCGAGCAGGGGCTGCTCTTTGTTGCGGTGCGCGGGCTTCTCTTTATGGTGGCTTCTCTTGTTGCAGAGCATGGGCTGTAGGTGCGCGGGCTGCAGTAGTTGTGGCACACGGGCTTAGTTGCTCCGTGGCATGTGGGATCTTCCAGGACCAGGGCTCGAACCTATGTTCCCTACGTTGGCAGGCGGATTCTTAACCACTGCGCCACCAGGGAAGTCCCTATAGTAGTTATCTTACTCATAAGGTAGTTTATTTTAGAAGGTCACATTACTACATGAAACTTCCTAGCATCTTAGCATTTATTTTACTACTTTCTGTATTTTGTTTCCTCTGTAATATTTGTATATAGCAATTAGAACATGTGAGAACTTGACATGTATTTTCCTTTTGAAGTACAACTTTTTTAGTGTGATCAAAAAGAAGTTTAACTTTCATTACTGGAGTCTGATAATTCTAAAATTTAATAGTTTTTAACTAGGGAACTTTTGTACTCTGCTCTTGGCATTAATATATGATAAAAATAAATTCAGTACAAAGGAAAAAAGTATATATTTAGCTGAATTTATGAGAAAACCACTTTTGTAGCTTACCCGATTAGCTAGGGACAGAAGTATTTTGTATTGCCTTTTTTATCTGGAAAACTGGCAGAATTTTCTATTACTGTCATCCTGAAATGATAATAATTGTAATGATTACGATAGCAGCCTCAGCAATGAACATTTTTCGTACTTTATGTTTATAATTGTTGGGGAAATAAAACCAATCCTGCCCCCTAAAAGACCCCTCTATACCTATATAGAAGCAAGAGAGAAAACAGTTTATTACAGAGTAAGGATGTAAGGTGACATGAAAGCGACTACAGAGTCTGGACAATTTCACACATATTTATACAGTAATGTAGAATAAAAAACAATTCCAACTTCTTTATCTCTTTGAGAGATAAACAGATTCATCTGTGATGTCTCCTGTTCGTCTTGTGAAAGAAAGCCCTGAGCTAATTCTGGAGGCATGCATTTACAGTTTGAAGGGTCAGAAGTCCCAGTCTTACATGGAAAAATCAACAGGTTTGTCCTCTTATCACACCTATATATTTTCAAAAGATGCCCTGAGGAGGGGATGGTGGGGAGGCAGCCACCTCTCTCCTCAAAGAAAATTAATTCTTTTATCCTTATAGAGTGTACCTTTTTGCACACATTATGGCATTTAATTATCAAATACTGCCAGACACATATAATTTCTGTTATGTCTCAGTTTTCTGAATGAGGAATGTTAAGCTTAGAGAGGTCAAGAAATATTTTTAAAGTTGTATAACTAATAGCATAGGATTATTCCAGTTCACTCTTTCGGGCCTCTCACTGCTGTGGCCTCTCCCGTTGCGGAGCACAGGCCCCGGATGCACAGCCTCAGCGTCCATGGCTCACGGGCCCAGCCACTCCGCGGCATGTGGGATCTTCCCGGACCGGGGCACAAACCCGTGTCCCCTGCATCGGCAGGCGGACTCTCAACCACTGTGCCACCAGGGAAGCCCCAGTTCACTCTTTATCTCACATTCTTATTTCTAAGATGAATCATTATAGAAACTCGTTTTTGGATGCTCCATGGAGAAGTAATGATGAGGAAACAATTATTTTTATTGTCTTGTCTTGGGTTTCTATGTACACATAAGCCTTGTGTTATAAGTAAGCAGGCTATTGGACACAGTCTGGTCCAATTGTTATGTATAGTAACTACATCATGGAATTATTTTGGGAATTAAAGGAGATAACTAATGTAAAGACACTTGCACCACATTTGGTGTTTAATAAATGATAGTAGTCACTTAAGATTACGGAAACTTATTCTATTCCAGGAAAAGGAAAATGATGAAGACAATTAGAGGGGTTTTTTTTGTGGGGGGAGGGGGGTGAAAATCATTTATTAACAATTACATGAAGTAGGTTATTAATTAAATTGTCTAATATTTTGACAATTGGGGGTTTTAATGGAAAGAATGCTGTCATGAGATTCAAAAGATTATTCATCCATCCATTCATTGATTCATTCATTCAACGAGCATTTAAAACCATCACTCTGGACGTCCTTCTGCTTGCGCACACTTCAGGAAAACGAAGATAACCAGAGGCTGTGTCTCCCCTCAAATATGATACCAAACTCTTTCTTGATATAGATCAGACTGGGGCTAGATGCTCTGCAAACATTAACTTCTTTAATCGTATCAGTTTTCATGTAATGTAAATACTATACCTGTCCCTGTCATCCCTATGAGAAAACTAAGGCTCAGAGATTATGTCCAAACCACCCAACTTGTAAGTGACACACCTGCATTTGAACTTATGTTTTTCTGGCTGCAAAACTCATTCTCTTAACCGCAGTATTATTCCACCTATTGCCCAACTGTGGAAAGTACTATGATGAAGGTTAGTGCCATACAAGTGCTAACAGAAAGGAGTATGTGACAAGGTAGGGGTGGCCATCTAGGAAGGCCTTAGCAGAAACACTTTTTCTTTAGCAGATAGAATTTTTCTCTATAATAAGTATTTCAAGGAATGGTTTGGGGAATTAAAGGAGATTAACTAATACACAGAAACTTGCCCTATATTAGGTGCTTAATATATATGATAGCAATCACTCACAATCCCTCATCCACCAATTTAAGTCTCAATACCGCTCTGGATTTTCTTTCCTTTTCTTTCTTATTCTTACTTCTTTGATTGTTTCATAAACAGTCCGTGAATATACATGCTACCTCTCCTTTCACTTTACCTACAACTTTGGGAGATTTCTAATCAAAGATCCGTAGACAGTTTTTCCAACATCTGATCTTCAATGTGAATACACTGGGGTTCATAACAATTGGGATAGGAAATGGTGGAGATATTCCTTTAAGCTTTAGAAAACACGATCATGTTTTCTGGCACAATTTTCTTTTTTAAACTTACAGAGAGAAAGGGGCTTGGTGGGAGGGAGGTCTTGAGAGCTTTTCATTTTTAAAAGTGAGGGTACCATTGGTAGCTAGGGAACTTGCTTCTTTCTCTACGCAGACTTCATTCATAGGTTTCCCTGAATGTGTTGTAGAGAAGAGTAAGTAAATTAGAGCCAGAGAAAAGAAAGGGTAGAGTTTATAATCAGGTCTACAGAGGAGTCTGTGGGTCAATATCTGAGTCAAAACATCAAACTATACTAAAGATATTCAAACTTTGTGACCTGTAGAAAAAGGTTTTCACTGTTTGGTCCTGAATGCATGTCTATATATAATTTTATCCTGCAGCCTGATTCTGTACTTTTAAATTGCATGCAAAACTTACTGCAACAAAGCCTCTTTGTTTCAAAGCCTTTTTGAAAACTATTGCTTTATCTATGACAGAATCACTGATATCTCATACCTCTTAGTAAGAGCTAACTATAGGATTGTAAAGTTTAGCCTTGTATAATAAATATTAAGGACAGCAATCCACATTTTACTATAGCTAATATAATGATTTGTGGAACAAACCTGAGGTAGATTTTGAAAGGAGAATAAGAAATTAACTTTGATTGATGCTATCAATGTCTTCCAACCTTGTCTAATAACAGTCACTCCTATTAGTTAAAAAAATAAGAAAAAGAATGAAAAATTACATATAACGCTTTTCTAATAGCTGGAAAGAAGTTTTCAAAATTTAGAAAATCCCAGAAGCCATGACTTTATTAGAGGATGCTACACCTGTATATCCTCTCTCTAGAAATTGCTTTAAGCAAGTAGGAAATTTAAAGGTGATGACTAATTTTTTTTTTTTTTACTGTAGCTAATAAGGTCCCAAGGGATGACTATTACCCATACCAGGAAGGAGACATGTGCTTCTCTTACCACCTGCAAAATAGAGAATATCAGGAATCTTCTTTGCCTTTAGTTTTTCTCTGTCATTCTTCGCAGTGGAGAGTGGGGAAAAAAGGCTCAAAAATGCGATTTTTTTTTCCTGTTTATTTTTTATTACAAATCCTCACGATATCTTTCCCAAGTTCTTCTCTTAAGGTTTCCTTAGAGCTTAGAATTTTAACCTGTTTATTTAGCATTGTTTCTTCTTGACCCCAAGACTTAGTTTTCTTAGTGAACCATCCTCTCTTAAAATTTATATGATAGTTTTCAACTATGATATAGTTGAAACTATTTCAAGAGAAATAGCAGTGATGGGACTCACATGATATTATTAGTAACTCTTTTATTTTAAATATATTTTAAGTATTTGAGTTTTGGGGAATTATCAGTGAGAAGCAAATTATGCATTACTGGACGTGTGATAGAAAATTAGATGTGTAATCTGGCAAATATTTTCATTATGCTTTCTCCATCCGAGAATAGTTTTGGTTATCCGATGAAATTATCCACAGTGCATTACATGATCCTTGCAAACTCAACATGGTCTCTGCACCCACATCTAACCTTTTAGAAACTAAATGGATCCCTTACTGATTTAACAATAAGAGAGGGGAAATTCAGTAGATAGTTAAAATATAAAATATACTTCTGACCAAACTTACACAAACAATTTTGGTAGAGAATTCTGGGTTGTGTCACTGTTACTGGTGCATGTCAGATATATTTTTTGTTGCTTATCCACTCCATGTTACCTAAGTTAGAAAGAAAAGGGGATTCCATTAAATGATACAATATACCCTTTTTTTTTTTTAACAATATACTCATTTTTTATTGCCTGGCAGCATAGAGAAGTGGGAGCCATACAGACTTTGGCATTGCATAGATTTCCCTTGGAATCTCAGCCCTGTACCTCCACTGTAGTTTCCTCATCTGTCTACTGAAGGGAGAACCTGACTTGCATGTTGTTTTATTTCAAAGTTCAATGGATAGAGTAGCAGAAGATTTTAATAAAATATTACACATTTGTTTTAAAATACGTATTCACGAATAAAACATTTAGACTTTCTAGAATCACTTGTATTACCAATGTATTATTAATAAATTATGTATTCATTTAAATATATATTCATGAGAGAAATTTCCAAAAATACAAAAATTATAAAGAAAAAGGAAGAGTCCTGCTATTTTCTACTCTCGACCCCCTGTACTCCTAATGGATAATTTTTGTTAACAGTTTGTTATGTACTTTTCCAGCAAGATAGATAGATGAATGATAGATTGTAGATATATCCCTTTTTTAAAAAATGGTAACTAAGATTTTGAATGTAGGTGTTTTTCATTTTTATCATTATTTTGAATTAGTAGTTGTAAAGAACATTTTGCCAGTGATTTGCTGAAGTTGTCATTGTTTTCATATTGTTTTTATACGAGTTGTTGTATGCCAGCTTTTACTACCAAAGACCTAACAATTTACAGACCAGAGCAGAGTGGGATAGGATTGACCACACACGTCTTTTGGAAACCGTTGATTAGTTGTGGCAGAGACTCTGCTGGAATGACAATGAAATACTCATTTTAACGTTACAGATACTGAAAGGCAGGCTAAGCCAAATTAAAGACTAGCTCTTAAAATATTGGTCTGCAAATGTCTACAGAGCTGAAATATGTAAATTAGAGATTCACTGGAGTCTGCTAGCCAAAAGTGAAAACGAAAGTGCATACAGCTCACTAATTAATGCCACATGTCCAATTCGATGGCAGAAAAAAGGAGCCACCCAGGTCTATCAGAGAAAACAGTGGCCTGGGGGTCAAGAGAGCTGAGTCCCCAACAGTAAACAAGCCTGTCCTTTGTCATCAATGTAACCATTTAAAATAGGGGTCATAGTTACCACCGTGTTTTCTTCCCAGAATTGTGGTGGCAATAAAATGAGGAAAATAAATAGATCAAATTCCTCAGAAACCATGATAATCCTATAATTTATTGCTAAACTGCTAAAGTTCAGATACCTATAATGTTTATATATTTTACTAAATTTTAATGAGTTTCTATCAGGTCAGGCTCTTCGAGGAGCCATTAGTGGACCAGTGTTGGTCTGCAAACTGTTACTGGTCCATGGCGAGTAATGGATTTGGAACAGAGCAATTGTATGTCTGTGGAATTTAATCACAAAGAAATGGGTTTGTATTTTCTACGTTTCTAGTTTTTTAATTTAACAAATTATTTGTTCATGAGAGACTGGAAATAAAAGGATCCAATTCTTTATCACAGAGAAGCATAGTAGTCGGGAGCTGTGGTAGATAACAACAGAGAGTGAAAATGACCGAGTCCCTGCTCTCTCAGAGCTTGGGCTCCTGGGGGAGAACCACATATTAATCAGATAACTCTACGTGATTGTTATTTGTACGCAACCACTCTCCTCCTCTCTTCTCCCCTCCTCTTTATCTCCCCGCCCTCCCCTCTCCTGCCTTCCCCTCCCTGCCCCTTCTACACCCATTCATCTCTCCTCTCCTCCCTCCTCTCCCCTGCCATGACTTGCTCTCCCTACTGTCCCCCTTCGTCTTTCATTTGTTTTTCACTTTCTCTGATTCTTATATCTGAGAAACTTTATTCAGTAGAATCAATTAGTGTCTTATTATCAATCATAGTCAGCAAAACCAGAACTATTTCAATATCCTGATTTTTGAAGAGTATTATATCCTCTTTCTGATTACCAAGGAACATGTGCCTACCTCCCTTTATTTCTTCCTCCTTTCCTTCCTTCCTTTCATCCATCTACTGGGCGATTTATTTAGAACTTGTTGAGCCACTGCTATGCGGCAAGCATTGTGCCTTGCATCCCACTATAGTCTTACCTCCTATTCCCTCTTCCCACCCCTAAAAGGAAAAATAAGCAAAAGTAATAAGAGAATTGAAATTCAGGATTCTGTAGATATTTAACCTGGGCATGAACTGTCTTAATAACAGTTGTAAATAATAGCTGAAGTGATATGCATGTTGAATAAATGTAAAATGTTGTCCTGGTTTAATTCATTAATTTATTTTACGTTGTTATGTCACTATATTTACTATTACAGATTGGTTATTATACCTTGATGCCTGTAAGAAAAAGGTATATTTTTGGGGAAAAAAATGTTTAAATAGAGTAAAATAAAAAAATCTATGTCTTGTTTTATTTGGTCCAAAAAGTAAAGCTCAATTCATATCTACAAAGCACTCAAGCATTTTGTTGGAAAAATTGAGAGATAGAGGATAGTATCCTTTAAACAGAAAGTGTTTCTCTGCCTTCAGAGACAATTGTGTCTAGCATGGTTTCTTTTTTTTTTTTTTAATATTTATTTATTTAGGCTATGAAGTGTCTTAGTTGCAGCATGTGGGATCTTTAGTTGCAGCATGTGGGCTTCTTAGTTGTGGCATGCATGCGGGATCTAGTTCCCCGACTAGGGATCGAACCCAGGCCCCCTACATTGGGAGCACGGAGTCTTACCCACTGGACCACAAGGTAAATCCCAGCATGGTTTCTTTTCATGGCTGGGGTTTGCAGCATCACCAGAAGAATTTGGTGACACGAGATCATCTCCTGGAGAGGTATGGGGTGGAAAGGAAAAGACAAGGGCCGTGGAGTCAGCTGCCCCGAGTGTGAATCAGGCCTTGGCACCTATGGGACCTTGAGGAAGTCATTTAATCAAGATCCCAGAATATGCCCCTGTGACATTAGATTACCTGGGCCTGCTTTGAGGAATAGATATAACAGAGTAAGTACCCAGCACATAATTTTTAATTATTTTTCGTGGTACATAGAAGGCACTAATTAAACAGTAAATATATTTGCATCAGTTACTTCAA
Organism: Phocoena phocoena; assembly: GCF_963924675.1. NCBI lineage: Eukaryota > Metazoa > Chordata > Mammalia > Artiodactyla > Phocoenidae > Phocoena > Phocoena phocoena. Next base: position 41,727,283 of record NC_089231.1, read on the forward strand.
ATAATGAGGGCAGAAGGGAGATGTCAGTGTTTTTAAGAATGATGTGTCACAATAAGGGAGAGAGTGATTTAAGGAATCCAAGAACAGAAAGTATGGAACAGCCAGGCTGTGAATTAACTTTGATCTTACTGAGTTATATATAGAGTTATCATATAATCTATTGCCCAAACAGGAACACATTTGAAAGTCGAATGGGGGCACAATTAGTAATTATGATGACACCATGTGAGGCCAACCTGCCACATAGTCCCTCTATTACGTACCTTTTCTCTGTGTCCCTCTGTCCTCACGCTCTGGCTTCCTCTGCTCAATTCAACTTGAACATGGACCCTGGTTACCTCTTCAGCCCAGTGTTTCCTTGTGACTTTGCTTCAGCTGTGACTGCTAACCCAGTTAGGAGTTTGGGCTTCTGAGATTTTATTATGCACATGGATAGACTGGGAGTCTTGTTAAAATGTAGATTCTGATCCAGTAGGTTTGGGGTAAGACCTGACATTCCGTGTTTCTGACAGGTTCACAGATGATTTTGATGCTACTCATCACTAGCCCACACACTGAGGAGAGAGGAGTTAGCTCAAATTCTGAGATGGAACCTTTTTGACCTAAATCACCTTTCTGGTTTGACCACACTGGTTGTGGTTTTGACCTTTTACGGTTTGATGGTTCTTTGGTCAGGTGCCTGCCTTGGCAGTATTGACCTTGGAGGTAATGTGGCTACCAAGACAGTAGGCTGTTGGGAGGTTTATTTGTTCCAGAAGGGAGTATGGAGTGGATGTCCATACACTAAAATGATGTATTCAGTGTAATTAATTGTCCTGTTTAGTTTCTTTGAATGGAGAGCCACTGAGAAAGGATCATGAAAATGTGCCATCAGCAATGAACACCCCACTAAACTTGGCCATTCAAAGCTCAGTAAATGTTTCTTCTCTGGCTGAAATCAAGAAACTAGGGCTTTCGAACCAGAATCCACTGCACTTTAGCTAAAGGACAATTTTATAGATGGCCATGGTTAAGTAATTTTGGTATAGTAGCATGGGGTTCGGGGGAGGGGAGTATATTTTGAGCAGCTCTTGGCTAATTAGAAATAATCACTTTGTAAACAGCTCTTATTTGGGTATAATTCAGAGAGTTTAAGTGGATACAATCAGTACAGAGACTTAAAGATACTATTTTTTAATGGTCAACCAAGACAGATGTTTTATTTTCGATTTGAGGAGAGTTCAGTGATTTATCATGATAGAAACAGTATTAATCAAAATGAACATATACAACTTCTATAAAAAGAATATTTATTACCTGAGAATCCTTTTAATTCTTAGTCGTTTTTATTTTTCTCAAACTCACTCGGACATTACTTTTTGACAGTCCTTTTACTGTAATAAATAAAACCCCAAATGTTTTCTCTTCTTCCATTGACTTTTAAAAAATATCATATTTCTTCTTGGTGACTTGTTATATATACTACTTTATGCAAAGGAATGTTAAAGCAAGGTCCATAAACATTTGGGAAAATGACTTACATGTGTGAAAAATTAGTGTATGATATAATATAAAATTTTTGAACTAGGAAAAGCAAGAATTGAGAAAATAGAATCAATGTGGTTTGGAATCAATGTAATTCTTGAGGCATTTGCTGAATATACACTCCACAGAAATCATAATGCTAGCTTCAGGGCACACAGCAAAGAAAAATGTTTAGCCTTTCATTGTTTGTGATTTAGTAGATTTGGGCATCAGAGCAAGAGGAAGAGGTTATGTTCTTAGAGGGTATTTCTCCAACTTCAGTACCCCCTACACGAACCCTAATGATGATCGCTTGATCACTTTATTTCACCAGGTTCCTGACACCTCCCAGGGCATTTCTTCCTAATCCCATGATTCCTGGCCTCAGTGCCCTTCACCAAGTACCTCTTCTCCTGCCTACTGGCTATCTCCCTGTTGTAGAGCTTGTTCCAAGTTGCCTTTATCTTGTCTTCCTCCTTAGTTTGCTTTCTTTATATTCTACTCTCCCCATACTCAAGCCATCTCTAAAGCCTACCTTCCTTGAGAGCTAATAGAGCATAGTGGTTTCCAAGGGCTGGTTGTGACATCTGCCATTAAGTACCAGCTTTGTCATTCATTAACTATGCTACCTTTAGAGAATCACAGGATCTTTTCAAGACTCAACTATTTTCACTTTGGTAAAATGGGGCAAACAGTGCCTATGAATTTTCCTTCACTGGGTCCCTATAAAGTATAAATTAGGTCAGTTATGAAAATTACCTTTTTTTTTTTTTTTTTTTTTCTAATCTGGACATCATCTTCCAAAATAAAGCAATTGACCTCAGCAGAGAAAAAGAACAGACCCTGGCTAGTTGTTGGTTCCCTGGGAGGTTGGTCTGGAATGCCGGTTCCAGCTTTTGGTTTGAGAGATGAACCTATTAGGCTCCACCCCAGACAGAGAGCAGGACCTCTGTTACCCTCCAACCATTTTTTTAAACCAGTTGACCTTGTTTCAAACATTGTTACATGATCGTTGGTAGGGATGGGCCTGGGAGAGCCTTTCTCTAGAGGAGGACTTAGGGCAGGATGGCCGCCCTGGTTTTGCCCAGGCTGCTCAATTAGAGTCAGCTCCTCAGCCACCCACAACTTGGAAGAGTTTGCTTGGTTTCAAAGTCAGTTCTTTGAGGGCTTTCATGGTTTCCTTGAACTATGATCCTCCTTTTTCCCAAAATCGGTGCTAAGACTAACCTTTGGTTATTTAATTCAGGATTAACAAAATTAAAGCTTTAAACTGACTCAGGTATACCGAGTGTACTCAGTACTTTGAGTGTAAAGTAGAAATGTACAATGTGGAAACAACCCCTCTGTCTTTGCTCTTTAAGTTCCTGCAGTTAATACAACCAAAGCAAGTACTATGTTGTTGAAAATGTCTCACCATTTTATCCCTGGGTGGTGACAAATGTCTGAAGGCTTTATGGACTGATGATGAACACTCTAGGATCTTGCTGTTATTAAAGTTGAACATTTTATTATTTATAAATATCCCTGACTTATAGTTTACTCTCTACGTTGCAACCACAGCGTTTGCTACTTTTGCAGAGTTTATTTTAGAGTTGGGCGGGTAGGTCTTTCTCCCCTTCTCCCCATTTCTTTTGTATTTACTCACAGTACTCTTCAACCTTGCACCTGGTGGCATATGCACATGTTGTACACTTACTGAATACTCATTCATAGCAATGAAGCCATTCATGGTCATCCAGGTTTCATACTCTTTCCAATGAGTGTGACCATTGGCCCTCATCTATCCTTTGCCCAGACTCTGGTGATCTGGGGTGATGGGTGTGATGGTGGGAATATAAGTGGTATCAGAGCTTTACCCTGTTGAGGTGGCTGCAGGGCCTCTGGCTTCATGGTGCTTTGCATAGATCTTGACTGTGGTCTGAGTGCAACTCCTTTATTTTTTTAAATTGAGATATAATTGACATACAACCTTATGTTAGTTTTAGGTGTACAGCATAATGATTTGATAGATGTATAGGTCGTGAAATGCTAACCACAGTAAGTCTAGTTAATATCCGTTACCGCACATAGTTACAAATTTCAGTTTTCTTGTGATGATGAGATGAAAATCACTTTTTAAATAGAAAAGTAACAAACGTGTTACTGTCCTCCTTCAACAAGAGGACTTTAATTTTCTGTATCCTTTAAATACTGATGTTAATGTCGGTTTTCTTTGATCTCATATAATTGTAAGTTCTTTGATTTTTTTCTACTTACTCAAAATTTTAGCAAGTTTTCTAAAATAATATCATTTGACATCATTCAGCTCTAAATGTCAAATAAAATTGTCTTTGGTTATAAATATCATGTCATTGGTCAGCCAGTACTCTGCTAATCATGGTGATATTGAAAGGTCATCTGCATTTATAAAAACATCATGGCTGTTCAGTTTATGCTAATTACAAGAAGCCTAGGCAGAATGCCTTTGTTAAGTGAGGGGAAGGTGATAGCAGGCTATTCACTGTGATTCCTGATTTTATGAAGTACTGCAAAATGGGTAACCTTAGATGACACCTTTCAATTTGGTAGTGTCTCTAAGAGCCTCCTAAAGCGAAAGTTAAGTCTTTTCTTTCCCCACGTAGCACTACTTTTTCAGGCACTTCTCAATACCTAGACTTGTGTTTCCTGCTGAGATGTAGCAGTACAATTTAGATAGAAATTTGGTCTGAAATTAGGAAATCAGTTTCTAATCCTATGTTTGTCACCATCGAGGTGACTTGAGCAAATAAGTTCTTTATCTTCACCAAGATCTTTAAAATAGGAAAACTGATAATCTTATTTTATGCCCAGATCTGTTTTGAATATTGTAAAGGAAATGACTACCAAAAGGATTTGTGTAATTAAGATGTTTAATGATTCAAAACAATTGGCATTACTCAGATGAATCTTTTTGTTTAAGTCAGAATAATTTAGTATTTATTAGAAAGATACCAATACTTTGACAAGCATCTAAAAAATAATGCTTTATAATTGCCACCAAAACTCTTAGTGACCTTGAATCCTTCAAGATGGCCAATAAGTTCATTAATACCACTGTTATGGATGATGATGGATTTCAACCCCAGAGGTAGAAATAGTAAAGAAAGCTCAGGGAAAACTTCTTGGATATCAGATAATGAATTGGTATTATGAAGGAAAAAAGTCACAAAATATTGACTATAAGAACATCACAGGTGCTAGAAAACAGAAGTCTTGAGGCCAAAGTAAAGCGAATTATATCAGTTGTGATCCAGTCTGGAAAATGTTGTTCATTCCATGTCATTCATTAGAAAAATTTAATACAAGGCACTCTTTGCAATGTGTGATGCAATGCAGGAATTAATAACAGAAGGAAGCCTCTGCTAGAGCTAGAGGTGGAAAAGCTGGGGAGGAGTTGGCATTACTAGAGGCCAAGAGCCAGAGCTACTTGCTGGGAAACAGACACACAGAAGATGCTCCCTGGCAGGAAGACGCTTCCTGGCAGGAGCTGAGACATGGGGAAGATGCCCCCTGAGTTGGAGACAGAGAGGTCTCCTGAATCAGAGAGGGTGTATGTGTGGGATGGGGAGTGGGGAATACCCAGGCATTTTCTCTTTCTCCCCTCCTGTCTCTGCCAGTATCTCCCATTGTTTAAACCAAGTCATAAGACAATAGTCAAGGAAACCTGGGAAATTGTTTGCAAAGAAAGGGAGAAGAATGGATCTGAGAACAAAACAGCAAATGACCGGTGCCTAAGAGAAAGGAGGGTGTGGAGAACCTTTCAGAATTCTTAATGTAGGATTTGCTTATTAAGTCCAAGAAGTGCTTGGTGGCTCAAGTTTCTTGACGTTTCAGGATGTTGGCATGAGAGTTTCAGCTTCCTTGTTGAGTGGTCCTGGCTCACCCACTGCAGGAGGGAGAGGGACTTCTTTGAGGGTTAGGAGAAAACATCACAGATCATGTACTCTAATCACTCACCTCCAGGTTACTCTGAAAACCTGGGAATGAGTTAGGTCTAGATGACTGCAGGATTTCTTTTCTTCATCTGCTTGCTAATGGCTGAAAATACCACGAGAAAAACCTTTCATTCCACAATTAGAGATAAAAGGTTTAAATTACAAGTGCCTAGCTGAAGTAGCATTTTCCTGTGGGGGAATTTCAGTCAAGGGATAATCAATCAGTCAATCTGTCAATCTGTTTCTCAGTAAAGTGACTTACAGAGAGCCAGTATGCACACAGATAGCTTGTGGATTTGCCATGAAGATGGGAGAAAGAACATGAGGGACACTGAGAACAAATTTGGAAGATTTTGACAATTTTTCCTAGAATGATACTCTTTACCTACTATTCAAGCAAAAATTGACAATGATTTCAGCACATGTGAACCCATAGTTGGTACACAGTTCTGCTCTATGGGTAAAGATTCTTGATTTTGTAAACATACACTTGACCTTGGTAAAGACCTTCTTGCCTAGGAGTTTGTTAATCAAGGTAATCAAAGTGATCCTTTTTCCCAAAAATAACATCTTTAGTTCTTCAGTATGTATTGAAATAAACTCTTTGGGCAAAATCATATCCTTTAAGGAGTCTTTTAAAAAGTGGGCCCAGAACTGGCTCTTATTTATTAGTTTTCATCAAGGGAGAGAATATTTGGCTGGCCTCTTTTTCTGACAATTTCCTAGAGATTTGTTAAATGGCATTAAAATATACTTAGATTCTGTCTTACTGAGCTCAGATTTGAGAGCTGTCAGTCATATTCCGTTCTCTTAGTATCAACACTTACCTCCCACAATTGCATATTCAACCAGTTAGTTGTTGGAGATGATCTACGTTAATTTCTCACATGTGGCCCCAAAACTCTTGTAAGAGAATTGCTTCTAGATTCTAGGATTTCTTCTTACCCCCGACCAAGATAAATGAAACCAAGACTTCAGATTTTTATTGCGTTAGAAGTTTTCAGTGCCCAAGGGAATCTGTATTGTTAACAATCTACCTAGGAAATTCTGAAGCAATTAAAGTTTGAGAAACACTGATACACACCAATCATTGAAATACACTTGAATAATTTTGAGTGGTATTGCCTATCTTCATACACCATAGACATTCCTTGATGCTTTTCACTGTATTCATTTTATATTGCTATGTAATAAATTACCACAAGCTTAACAGCTCTGTAGGTCAAGAGTCGAAGCAAGTTCAACTAGGTTCTAAGCTCCGGGTATCACAAAGGCTAAAATCAAGGTGTCAGCCTGTCTAACCTCTTATCAGGAGACTCTGGTAAAGAATCCACTTCAGAGCTTGTTCAAGTTGTAGGCAGAGGTTACTTCCTTGTGGTTGTAGGACTGAGGGCCCTGTTTCCTTGTCAGCTGTCAGCCCTGCCCCTTAACACTGCAAAATTCTCTGTAATTTGTTAGGGATGGAGTAGGTAAAAAGAGCAGTGACTCCAAGGGAAATCTTCCAGTTGCTTCATTTCTTTTACTGCGATGTGATTTCACTGATTAAATTTAATGTGTGGGGGGATAAAAGGTAGCATATAAAACATTCTGAGGTTCATATATAGTTGTGTTAGAGAAAGAATGGGCAAGAAATACAGGACCAAGTCAAAAGTAAGTGTCCATCTACTGAGGACAAGTAACTATCCCCTCTAATTAAAGGCATCAAATACAAGTGCTCTGCCACAGAGAAGTTAGCAAGCTTCTCAGATTTTTGTACTTTATCAAGATCTTAAGATTGGGTACTTTGTTGGCAAACTGGGTACTCAGATCAACATGGTGATGGAAGCCCCCAGTGCCTGCCCATGTGTATCCTCTACCCCCACTTTAATTGCCACGCAATTCATGATCCCCTGAGCAAACCTAGGTTTGGCAGGTAGGATGATTGATGTCCACAGGAAAAGTCACTCTGTACACTTGATTATGAAGTTCAACTCCTATGCTAGTGGGGTTTTGTTGGAAATTAACAATGATATGAACATTTTAAGCCCTTAGCCTATTGTGAAAGATCTATCAAATATCATCCTTCCTCCAACTTCTCTTTAAAAATACTCCAAACTGTTCTTTTTCACGTCTCTATACCATTTGGCTGCTGCCAAAGAAATGGTGTAAAAAATAACCGTAGATTATCTTTGTTCTAAGGAGAATATACAACTAGATTTACTGCTCAAAGTCTTGCCCATTTAGTGGATTTTCTTCTATATTTGGGTCTCTCCATGAAAGGACTGTACCTTTGCAGTGTTTCACAGAGTTATGGAAACCAGGCTGACATTTTTCGTTCTCAGATTTTATAAAGAACTTCTTTTAAGACACTTAGGCAGAGATGAAAGAAACAACTATTGTGTGACAGTTTTCAGCAACCTGCTCACACACCGCTGGGGCTGAACAGACTCATTTCTATATATTGCACTTCTACCTGATGAGGAAGGACTACTGAGCATGCCTAAATACAATGTTTAGTGGACCAAGTGTGCTCAGTTCATGATGTCCAACTGGAAAAGAGTTAGGAGCTCTTATCAAAAGGCAAAGTCACTCAAGGAAAAATACATTGCCTTACACTAAAACCTTGGTTGTCCTGACAAAAATTCTCTTGTTAGGGATTACCGCCGGCTCCATACGCAATCCTGGTCTGCTACAGATACCTGATTCATTTTGTCTTCATGAAGGTCAAGTGGAAAATCCCCTTTCACTGTAATCTACACCAGACGAAACCTACTAGGTGATGTGCCGCCTTCTTATTGGTAAAGAAGTCAAGTTTTAACAACATATCCTTCACTTTGGAGTGGGTGTATAGTATATAGTTATGCTCTAGAACACTAGATTCCCCCTCATCGAGAATGGAGGCCCTTATATTTTAGAGTTATCATCCATCCCTTATCATCATGTCTTACCAAGGCAGACATGGTTGTACCATTTTTGCTCCCCAGAAATTTGAGTATGGTTTCATCATATGTAGAACTGTGGTGGTTTCTAGTAGGATTTGGTTTGGCAGTTAAAGTCCCCTGTGAAGTAGATTGTGGTACAGAACCGGAGAATTAATATGATCCTGGGACATGGCAGTCAGTGAAAGCAAGTGGCTTGTTGTGACCTGGTGGACAGGAACTCAGAAGGATGCATTAGGCAGAATAATGGCTGATTTGTTCAAGTTAGTGAAGGAATCAGATCCAAAAAGCTTAACAGACAAAATAGAAGTATGGCTACTTATGTCTTATCACTGTGAGCCAGGGGCATTTCCCAGAGAGGGGAGCTTCTGTGAGGTAGAAAGACCTGACAGTGCTTGCTGTAAGGATAAATTTGGAGATAGCCAAAGTCCTATCCAGCTCCATGACACTTGCTTCAAATAGTAAGCTTGTTAGAGTTGGTCTTCTTTTTCTTTTGTTTTCATTGCTTTTCAGCTTTTCAGGATAAAGTATTTCCTGACTTATTACTGGCAAGGCAAAAATACCCTCCTGAGTTGTTTGTCTAAATGCCAAATGAGGGGAAACTCCTTTTGGATTGCATTAATTTTAGCTTTAATTAGAATATTTCTTTTCAGAATCACTTAGCCCAAATCTGTCACCTTTTTTTCATTTAACTTAGTTTTCAGTTTAAGATAATTCATGGTAAAGCCCTGAGCTGCTCCTTTTATAAATTTTCAAATCACTTTCTAATAGAATGGCTTTATTATAATACTACATGACATTGTTTCTTGTTTCTATTGCTTATTTATTTATTTATTTATTTTTGCGGTACGCGGGCCTCCCACTGCTGTGGCCTCTCCTGTTGCCGAGCACACACAGGCTCCGGACGCGCAGGCTCAGCGGCCATGCCTCACAGGCCCAGCCGCTCCGCGGCACGTGGGATCTTCCCAGACCGGGGCACGAACCTGTGTCCCCTGCATCGGCAGGCGGACTCTCAACCACTGAGCCACCAGGGAAGCCCCTCTATTGCCCATTTAATGTGTTTTCTTGAGCATTTCTCTCCAGTGGTTAGCTGTCAGTTTTCATGGAAAACATTGAACTTCTATATTATAATTGTCTTAGATTTACTTTAAATTTAATGATATTTTATCATCATATATACTGCTTGTTGTATGAGACAGAACATAAAAGACCCACGGTACCAATTGTTTTGGTTTTAAGTTATAGCAGTAAATAACTTCTTGAGTGAGTTGATAATACTATATGAATGTCTTATTCAGCTGCATTAGTTCATTTTGCTATCTATGACATCATTTGTCTTATTATCAAATTTATAAAAATGACATCAACTTTGTATAAAGCACTCTATATATACACACATGTATATATGTATACATATACATCCATACCTATATAATTTTCACTTACCTCTAACTGAAAGTTAACATTTTATTGTATTATAAATGTAGTCAGTAAAACACAGTATTCACAGTAACTGCGACTTCATCAGCAAAATAAGAGATATTTTCAAATTACATTGTAATTATTAAAAATGTTAATGCCTATCATTTTCTATAAAATGTCTAGTTTTTTGAAACCCTAAACAAGCTAATGGTAAGCATGAAAATAGTAGTTTATAACTTATTTAGACAATTAAGAAACCATTCATAAGTTATTACATTAATGGCCATTTCAAAAAATAGGTCCTCTCAGAACTGGGAGAATGCTTTGTTATCAGTCAGTTGACAGTGGCTCTGAGGTGGGAACAGAGATAGACTTTAATAGACTAGCCTCACATAGTCAGTAGGCTTCTCCAAGTACCTACCCTGGGAGAACGAACCGTTAATGATTTTATGGGATCCAGAAAAAGGAATATAGAGTAAAAGGTCCACAACTTTACTGAAATATACAGTTTCCTGTCTTAGTATGTAGAATTGTAGAATACAGTCAATTCCCTGTCCTCTTCCAGCTCTTTCCTGCCTGTGTTTCTTTTTTTTTTATACTCTCTGAAGTAGAATAACCTCCACCATCACCATCATATATCTCACCTCTTTCAAATTGCACCTCTTGTAACCTGCCTTCTCTGTTATCTTCCTCATCCCCAGCGATGTATAGGCAACTTCTCTTTCTCCTAAGAACCTAGTTTATTCATTGTGCCTTATATGAAACTCATGTAGGATAGATACTGTTTTCTGCCTTGCATTGTAATTCTTTTGTTATAGTCTAAGAACAAATTCCATGTGGAGTCTCTATGAACTCACAATCTCAAGAAGAGTGTCTAGCACGTAATAGGTATTTGGTTAAAATTTGTAAAGAAAGTAATATAAAGAATATACATTATTTCCTCATTGGTAGATCAGAATTAGTCTTATTTAATTATTGTGCTGAGCTTAAGTTATATGCTTTGGAACCCGCAGCTTATCTCAGTGCCATCACTATCCTGCTCCTTTAATTAGAGCCCATTCTTCCAATGGCAAGGGCTGAATTAAGAGCTCCCAAACAAAGATAACACCCTTCCGTATAATTAATTTACTGGAAAACTGAATTTCCTTGTTACTTTCTTACTCTCAGTATTGGTTTGATCATTTTAAAATCAATGTCCTATAACCTTTCATCAGTAGTCATGCATGCATAGGTAACACACGTATGACTTTATCTGCATCAGTAAACTTCTCCTTAGTCTGAATGTTTTGACTTCAAAATGTAGTCAAAGGACTAGAGATGGGAGACTATGTTGCATTTTGGGGCAAACAATAAATAGTGTTTTGGACCTTATAAGCATCTGACCTGCATTTTAGGATTAAATTTCCAAGTATTAATCTTAAAACGAAGATGATATATATATTTTTCCTATTCATTTTTCCCAAGGCCATAATGAAGAGCTCCTGAAAGTGAGTACAAAAGTAGGTCAGGTGCTTTGGGAGATTTCAAATATATATCACATATATTTATATACAGAAATAGAGATATACATATACATGTCTACATATATAGAGAAAATAGATATATGTATGTATATATATAGAGAGAAAGATGGATATACATATTACGTATATTAATAGATATACTTAAATATACATACACCACACACTGTTATAGGTTAATTCTTTTTATATAAGGAGGACTAACCATTGACTCTGGTGCAGATGAAACCACTTCACACAAAATGCTGGTGGGGATGTTAGAAATAATTTAAACAAATGGTATTTCTAGGGTCTGTACTAATTGGTGGAGGGAATGGGGAGTAGGGAAGGAGAAAGAAGTAAACAAATAGGCTGCCACTCGTGGTTAGTGTGATAGACAAGAGCCAAGCTCACTTGGACAGCCCCCTTGGCAACACTAAATTCATCCCATCAAAACTAACCTCAGCACAAACACAACCCAAATATTCAACTGCCCTCCTGATGTCACTAGATTCCACACTACCTGTCATCATATTTCACATTCTCCTCTGTTGCTAGGTACACTGGGCACCTTAATTTCCAAAGCTCCAGGTGCTGTTTTTCCTTGGGACTCAAGTACAGAGTTTTTGGTTCCAATTCTATGGTACCCAGGCTGAAATTTGAGAGAAACACCATCGATCAGGGCCTGTGAACCTAAAGGTCATATCTACAGATCTAAACACTACATGTGTAGCAGCCCGGTACCCATATGCCAGCAGCCACGCAGGATGGAGCAAACTCTGTTGGGTAAGGAAGCAGATTTCCCATGTAAAGCAGTAAACTGATGTGAATTGTTATGATAAACAGGAGTCTTAGATTTGTGGTTTATAATTCTGAAAAAGTATCTTTAAGGAAGAGAGAATAAAAGCCATTAACGTGGTTTTACGAAGCTAGACAATAAAAAATCATTACGGTATCCTCAATGTCTGCTCACCTCTTTATATTAAATTTTTCTAATACAGACATCAAAAACTTTGTTTTAAATTTTGATTTATGAAACAGTGGCACGTGAGATTATCAGTTCTTTTACCATTTACAAGATAAAATATGTGGATAAGTATTTGTTTCAAATGAGTGAATAATTAATTTGTTCTTCATGAAACGTACTGATTTACTCAGGAATGAAATATGTAAAGCTGTTGAATTTAGTTACCTTGGTAACATCTGGAGTGAACCACTCCGTCTAAAAATATTTTCTCCTTTATTGTTTATTCTTTATACAAAAATTATAAATACATGACTTTTATTAAAGACTCTCCTGATAAATGATGTTTCTCTTACCTGAAAAATGAACAAACGGTATACTATTTACAAATATGTATGATGATATCAGATTAAAGCAACAGATATAGCTTGTTTAATTTTTAACTATAATTGACATTGGATTTGTTTCATGCTAATGTAGATTTAGTTTTTAAATGTATCTTTAGCGTTATATTTTTTAACATATTGATAAATTTTTCTTACATGAAACTTTTATTATTTTTTAAAGGATTCTAGTTCACAAATGGTAAATCACAGTTTTCTTCATGAATTAAATAATTGGACTTGAATGTGTCCATGATACTCTTCTTTGGATTTTCTTGGAAAGAAATAATCAGAAATGACCTTTCATACTTAAGCATAACCATATGACTTAGCATAAAAGAACGTCCATAAAATTCCAAATTACTTATACGTTATTCCCCTAATTTTGTTTTTCAAACCTTGATATTTCCTTGTTAAAAGAATGTTATCAGTTTCTCAAATTAATAGCCATGGAAACTGCTATGTCATATTTCTTATGGCCAGTTTCCTAAATTCTCTTGTCTTCTCTCCAAATGAGGTCTTTTCTTGAACGGGTACATAAACAGAGTAATTTAAAAGTAGAATCTTGTGCTGTGAACACGTTTTAATTTTCTCACAAAATAGGTTCTGAAAATTGTTTAAAAATACTATTTTGCTGATAATTACACTGAATGCCCTTTGTTTTCATTTTTTTTACTAGAGCAAGGAACCTGGGCTTTGTTCTGGACCCTTATCTATCTATTACCAATCTTAACTGTTCTTTTTTTTTTTCATTTTTATTGGAGTATAGTTGATTTACAAGATTGTGTTAGTTTCAGGTGTACAGCAAAGTGTTTCAGTTATACATATACATATATTCATTTTTTTCAGATTCTTTTCCCTTTAGGTTATTACAGAATATTGAGTAGAGTTCCCTGTGCTGTACAGTAGGTCCTTGTTGGTTACCTATTTTATATATAGTAGAGTGTGTATGTTAATCCCAATCTCCTGACTTATCCCTCCTCCCTACGTTTCCCCTTTGGTAACCATAAATTTGTTTTTGATTTCTTTTCCATTCTTAAGATTTTTTTTTTAGTCATCCACTCTTATTCTGCACTGCTGCTGTTTTAGTTTGAGCTTTCAGCAATGCTGACTTAGATGGTTTCTACATCTCCTCACTGGTCTCCCCAACTTCCATTTTGTCACCTTCATACTATTCTCATCCAAGACAGAGTCATCTCTTTAAAGCATATTTTTTTCACATCACTTCCCACAGTAAATTAAAATTACTTCTGTTGACACTCAAGGTAAAATCCAAGCTCTCTGATACACAAAACACTTATCTTCCTCCCTTTTAAGGTTTTCCTTTCTTCTGTCTCTCTTTTGCACTCAGCTCTCTACTCTTATTCATCACGTGCCCTGCATATTCTTGCCTCTGTGACTTTGCACCTGCCGATGTCTAGGTGGGGAATGCTCTTCCCCAACTCTTCACCTGGTTAAAGCTTTGGAATTCAGCCACCTTCTATAGAAACCTTCTCTGATGCCTTTATCCCTTGTTCTGGATTCCTTGTTCCTTTTTTACTCTGTAGTTTAGTTGAATGTTTATTTTTCTGTCTCTTTAAATTATCTGTGAACTCATTGACTCATTGAAGCTGCAGGGGTCTCTATTGGCCAAATATTTAACCCCCTTTTGGCCAAAAATAGGCACTCAGTAAATGTTTGTTGAATAAATGAATGAAGAAGTGAGCTGTACTACTCCTTCAGAAGGTAAACATTATTTCTGTGAATTTAATTGATTAGAAGGCATCAAATATTTCATTACACCTTACAAAAGGAAAGCATATTTGAGAATAGCAGAAATCAAACAAAAAAGTCACAAAAAATCACTGAATATTATTACTTTTGCTCACTGAAATTTACATGGTTTCATCAATAGCCCTGCCCTAAAGGAAACAGTTTAATACTTTTGTCCATCATAATCCTTTAAAATTAACAGTAAATTCTTATCATAAATGTAAAGAGGAAATTAAGAGAAACAGAATTTTATTTTTTACGTAAATTTTATTTCTCACTCTGAGTACATTGTTATTGATATATTTTCTTCTAAACAAGCTTATTACGTATTTTAAAGCCAGAAAAGTTTTCCTAATTCTGCTTCTCCTTTTTCCCTTTTTTCTACAGTTTTTCCATTTCTGTTATAGAAAAATTATATATACATTTAATTATATATTATAAATGATACATTTTATAATACATTATAAATTATACATAGAGTAGATAATAGAGAATATTAGAAAATTCAGTGCCACACTGTTAAGAGAACATCAGTATTAACGTTTCGGACTACAACTTTTCAGTCTTCTCTCCCCTTGCGGAGCACAGGCTCCGGACGCGCAGGCTCAGCGGCCATGGCTCACGGGCCCAGCCGCTCCGCGGCATGTGGGATCTTCGCGGACCGGGGCACGAACCCGTGTCCCCTGCATCAGCAGGCAGACTCTCAACCACTGCGCCACCAGGGAAGCCCTTTTCAGTCTTTTTGTTCTTGTGTTTATGTGTTTTCTTTTTACGAAATCGGGATCATATTGACCACACCTTTCTGTAGCTAGTTTTTTCCAGTCAGTGCCTCATGACTCACATTTTCTTGTGTATTTAAAATAGAATATTGATTAATTCCATAATCTAAACGTTCCAACATATGTTAAGCCAAATTTTTAGTTTTGATAAGTTATATCATTTCTAAATCTTGTATTATAAACAACACTGATTTAACTGTCTTTTTACCTGCAGAGCAGAGATGCAGGCAATGATCAAACTCCTTAGGTTTAATAGTCTTCATAATGCCTGGAGCAAAGTTTCTGAGCACTTTTAATGTTTCAGATGCATATTAAACACCCATAGCTTGTACCAATATATACCGCACTAGCAAGGTGGAAGATGCTTTCATCAGAGAATTTTCACCAAATCTGGTTGTTCTCCCTGGAAAAACAAAAACTACTTGCAAGATAATTGGCAAATATCTTGTTCTCGCTTTTTTTTTTTTTAATTTACTTTTCTCTGAGATTGCATTTGAGATTGAACTGTTTTCTTTGTTTCATCTTATTATTTTATCTTCTAATTATTTTACTTCACTTCTTGTGCCTAAATTTGCCTACTAGATTAAAAATAATAATGGCTACTTCACAAGTTTATTGCTAAGGATAAACTACACATTATATGTAAAGTTAGGTAGCACAATGCCAAGCACACAATTGGAGCTCAATAAATGCTAGTTGAGTCTATTCTCTAGAGAATGGACTTGAGGATATGGGGAGGGGGAAGGGTAAGCTGGGACAACGTGAGAGAGTGGCATGGACATATACACACTACCAAACGTAAAATAAATAGCTAGTGGGGAGCAGCCACATAGCACAGGGAGATCAGCTCAGTGCTTTGTGACCACCTACAGGGGTGGGATAGGGAGGGTGGGAGGGAGGGAGACGCAAGAGGGAAGAGATATGGGGACATATGTGTATGTATAACTGATTCACTTTGTTATAAAGCAGAAACTAACACCATTGTAAAGCAATTATACTCCAATAAAGAGGTTTAAAACAAAAAACAAATAAAACCCCACAGTATCATTTACATTAGCATGCCAAAATGAAATATTTAGGTATAAATTTAACAAAATATGTATGAGATATATATGAGCAACACTACAAAACTCTGATGAACAAAATCAAAGAAGAACTAAGTAAATAGAGACATCTTCCATGTTCATGACTAGGAAGATTCAATATTGTCAAGCTGTAAGTTCTCAATCCCAATCAAAATCATAGCAAATTTCTAGGGGTATTGTTTATGAATATTGTTATACCTCTTCATACATTTATCCTGTTATCATTATAAATTTTCCTTTTATCTCTTGTACCAAAAAAAAAAAAAATGCTAGTTGAAGTAGAAACTGATTAGCATATCAGTAAAATCAAAATATAAATTTTTCTTTCCAACAGATGATTCTGCTGCCGAGAGCTTTAATGGCAATGAGACTCTGGGGCATAGTTCAATTGCTTCAGGGGGAACACACTGCAGGGAGATGGGCGACTCTAACGGTGATGGCAAAACTGGGCTGGAGCCGGACGAGCAGCCACTGAACCTGAGTGACAGTCCCCTCTCAGCACAGCTGACTTCAGAATACAGAATAGATGACCACAGCGGTAATGGAAAAAACAAATATAAGAATCTGCTAATTTCTGACCTCAAGATGGAACAAGAAGCGAGAGAAAATGGAAGCAAGGTAAGGTCATGTTACGATTTTCAAAGAACTTTTAAGTTGGTCATGAAGGTCACAAAGAAATACTTATTTATACAAGAGATAAAGATTATCGTCACTAAAAATATTTTAAACAAATCCCAACAATGGGTTACCAAGAAATTTATAATCGTAGATACTGTGTGTTCATGGTATATAAACAGAATAAATTTCAGGAATAACAGTGAACAAAATGCATCCTCTCTTAGGCAAAGTGGTGGGTTTTTATATATGGAATCACTTGATTTAATGTGTCTCACTTATATAATCTTATGCATCTTGTCTTTGGGAGTTTGTTGAACCCAGATGTGAAAGTTTAGCTCTCAGAACACAATTCTGAGCTATAAAAAATCACTAGTTTCTCCTTGATTGGATAGGCGTATGTGGCAATAAAATTTCAATTAAATTCTTAAGTTTGCTTTAGAGACCTGTGGACTTCAGTCAGTAACTTACTTCATGTGCATAGGAGAAATGTGTCAGTTTTCTGGATGAAACATATAGATTAAATAACTCCTTGAACAAACAATTTAACATAAACTGTGTTATACAAAAGACAGAAATGTGTTTCAGATATATTATCTAAATTTCTGGATTCTTTATATCAGAATAAATTACAATCTTCCCCATTCCCAATGGATTTATTCTTTAAAAAAATAAGCCATATTTCTATCATTTTGAAATAATTCATGCTGATGACTTTGCTCTAAAATTTTTGAAGGTATGCTTTTGAACGCATGAGGATTTTTATAGCGTATACATTTTGACTCCCTCCACTGCTCGCACTTCTAAGTTAGAGCTGTAGAATTGGTCTTTTGAAATAGATCCTGAAAGCAAAATGTCTTAATCTGGATTAATTTCTGAATTTACTAAAGCACTACGCTTTCTAAATTGGCTCTATTTAAATCCGATTGCTTGCCTGACGGTGTGTTGTTTTATCCTCTTTTAAGTAAGTTACTGGACGTTATCAGACTCTTAAACACTTCTGCCTGAGGAAGGCTGTTACAACTTTTGCAGTGGTAAATGCACAGTACTCTCTTTGGTGGTTTAAAGCCAGATCATACAAACACAGGTGATTTTATATTCACTACCATGATCTGAATCACCATGTTACAGAACAAAACAACACCTTAAGTTGACAACATTTTACACAACAAAACAACCCTTAAGTTTCCCTGCCCTCCACATAACCCTGTCTTTATAAAACTTAATCACAAAATGTCCTTTTAATGCTATATAGCTGCAGAAATTTTTTTCTAAAATCATCCAGTGGTTTGCTCTTCTCTTCTTTCCCCCACTGTTCAATATTACCATAGGAACTATGCTCATTAAAACACATTCTTCCATACATTAGATGGATTGAAGTTACTTTCCTACCTCTTTCAAAATGAGGCTATAAAAAGCACAGATTGAGCTGTGAAGTGTAAGATGGGAAGTGGACCCGGGGGGAGAAGGAGGCACCTCTGAGGAAGAAGGTTTAATGGTTCGGTTAAAGAACAGCTTCCATAGCTGACTGAGAAGTAGCCAGAGAGACAAAAGACAAATCAGAAGGGCATAGTGTAGGAAAGCTAAGCGAAGTCCATCTTTCAAGAAAGAGAGCGGTCAGCTTTGATAGACACTGCTAAGAAATCAAATCAGATGAAATAGAATATAATTGAATTTGTAAGAATAGTTGTGGCAGCATGTTGGGGCCAGAATCCAGAGGGAATTTTTTCAAAAAGGATATATTAAATACCTGTCACACTTACAGCAATGGGTAGATAATAGAGACAACTCAAAGACAGAAGAGTCTTTATTCATATGGCTCTTAATACAGTCACGGTAAAGAGAGTACATACGTTACCAAGTGCAATCTCGTACTGCTCACCGCACGACGGTCCAATAAGTTGAGGTATTGGGGTAAGGAATAGCGACTTTGTTCAGAAAGCCAGCAGACCAAGAAGATGGTGGATTAGTGTCCCAAAGAACCATGTTATCCAAGTTAGAATTCAGACTTCTTTTGTACTAAAAGGGGAGGGTGTATGGTTGGTCGGTGCAGACTTCTTGGTGTGGGAATCCTTTGTTCTTGTAGCTGTCCAGGCAGGTCCAGCCATAAATGTTATTCTCTGTTCTGCAACTTTTTATCTCTATATGAATGGAGAAGTGTTATACCTTTAAACATTCTCAGAGCCTTGAGAATGGGCTATCCTGTATATTTCAGGCTGTAGGCAACATTTTTAACTTGTAGCAAAAACAATAGAACAGGAAGGTTAAAGTAAAATAAACAGATCCAGTATGGAGTCAGATTTGTTCTTCCCTATTACACATATACATAGAAAAGTTTCTTAGCAAAAAAGTAGGCAAATATCTATTCCTGTGTTAAAACATGGAGAGTTCTGAATAAGAATATACTATTTCTATTGAAGTAATGATGAGGGCTTCCTTCAGGAAGTGAATCTTGTACTTTGAAGGAATTGTAAGACTGCCATTTTTCAGAAGGATTCTCTTATTAGACACTGTGAAGGACCTGGAATGGAGACAGGAAGGGTGAGTGGCCTCCTACACTAGGAAACTACTGTCCATTCCGAGATAGGTATGACTTCATAACATGGTATATGAGGAAAAACCCAATATCATTATGCAAGGTAGACTATTTGCCACCAATTAATTTATTCACCAGCTATTTCTCGAGGAACTCCTACATGCAAGGCACTGTTAGAGGAAGCAAAAATATGAAAATGAGCAAAGCAGGGTCGCTGACTCTCAAAAACGTATTGTCTATCAGGAAAGAGAAGCAAACTTGTAATTATAATCTGATTCCATAAGTAGTATGTTGGGCATATGGCAGGGTGACATGAGAGAGCAGAGTTGGGACACCCATAGGACCGTGATGAATCTTAAGGAAGACTTTATAGAGATTGATGCCAGGGATAAGTGTGAAGGGCAAGAAGTGATTCAGATGGGGAGGATTATTTATGGTAGAGCATGTTTCGAGGCCCAGAACAGTGAGAGAGTACTCTGAGCATGGAGATGGGCAAGGAGCTTAGCATGGCCGCAGTGGAGAACGTGTGGAGGAATGGAGGATAAAGAGGCTCTATCATGAAGGCTTTGTAAGCCGGTTTAAGGACTTTGGATTGTATCCTATAGCTGGTGTTTAGCATGATACGGTTATGGTCAGCTTGGAATTTTAGAAAGATTATTCTGGCAGTGTCGTAGTGGATGAATACAATAGGGACTAGGAAAAAAGACAGAAAATGGTTAGAAAGTTATTGTGGCAGTCCAGGAAAATTATAATGCAGAGGCATAGTAAAAAAGGTAATAACGAACATGATACTTTTGTTCTTTTGACACTGTGTCTGCAGGACTACCATATACAGCTCCATAGGTTGTATATTGCCAAACTCTTGGGAATGTCTTCCACATAGATTACCATATGAATGGCCTCTTTACCTCTGTACATTCCATTAGGATGTAAATTCTATAAGAATGATGTCTACCTTGCTCACTGTGGTATGTCTAGCACATGGCTTAATATCTGGTACATAGTAGTTTCTCAAATATTTTAGAGAAATAAAGTTTTACTGAATGTGGAAAATGAAGCACAGAACATTTTGGTATGACTCCAGGATTTAGGGTCTGGTTTCCTGAGTGGATGGTGATTACATTTACTAAGATTCAAAATGAGAAACATTTGAAGGAAGCTGGTTTGACATATAAAGTTTATGGTATTTATGCAGTATCCATTAGAGATGTTTAATAGGTATTGGGGACATATGTTTCAGCTTAGAAGAAACATCCAGGTTGGAGAGAGAGACATTTGAAAGATTTCAGAGAAGTGCTGCTAGAAGCTGTTGTGGTTGATAAGATCACCTCAGAATTACATAGACTAAGGAGAGAGGAGCTCAAAATATATCATCCTGCAGAATGTAAACCCATCAGGAACAAGTGGCATAGAAGGAGTTTGTAGGGGGAAAAGAACCCCAAAAGAAAATGAAGGCAGCCACATAAGAATAGGGGATATTTTAGAAGCCAAAATACTGGGCATTTCAAAATTGATGTAAGTGGTGAAATGGAGTAATCCTTAGGTGAAGTGACATAGGTCTAAACTTGGAGGATGTTTAGGAGAGTTAAGGCTTAGAGTATGGTTCAAAACCCATGGCAGAGGAAGAATTAGCAGAGTTAGTGGGAAATTGGATTGATGTTAGTTGTAGAGGCTGGGTAGGAAAGCTGAATCATTTTTATTGTGAAGGAGACTGTATCTGGAATTTTGCTTCAGGAATTCTTCTTGCAATCCAACTCTAAACGCAGAGTGCCGCAAGGCTGTCAGGTGACCTTCATGTAAATGTTTAGCAAACTCATCTGTTCAGTGCTATCTTTTCAAGTCCTTAGGAATGTTTCATCAATTCTGTGCAAATTTATAAAGTGACACTATTACCAATTCTTTCTTCCAATATTTTTGAGGCTAGCCTCTGTTTTACCTTGGAGAAATATAAAAGCCTAATTATGTAGTATCTCTGAGAAACTTAGATTCCAGTGAGTTTCATATTGACCTATTCCACAATTTTATTATGAAGAATATCAAGCAAAAATGATTATAAAGCGTTTTAAAAACTTAACAGTGAATAGAAATGCTTAAAAAGAATAGCTGAACTGGACTAGGCCATTTACAAATCGCTTATTATCATGCAAAGTCACTTACTGGACTAGCTGGGAATCATATTAACCAATCTAAAGACGAAATCTATTGCATGAAAAGAGTTTAGGAGTTATTTATTTGCTACTTGCAGATGGCCACATTTTTAAAGGACAACTGGTAACATTAGAGCCCAGAAGAAAGTGGAAATGTTGATTAAGAGTTTGGAAAATAAGACTCAGGAGGAAGCATTAAGGGACTAGTTATATGAAAAAAGAAAGGCCAAGAAAACCCAAATCTGGGTATAGATATGTTCAAAATTATTAATAGATGAGAACAGAAACAAACCTAGAACTCTAATGGAGGGAAATACATAACTTAAAAACATGTATCATAGATGTTTTTTTTCTTTTTTGTTTTCTCTTTTTCTCTTAGTATCTGTGACCCAGCTGCATTTTACTTAATATGGTAAAATATTCTGAATCAATCCCTGAAAGGATAATCTTTCAAGTAATAACTGCAGTAGGAAGGTAATTATTGTTTGAGGGTTAATGTGTCACTGTAGTTGCTACATATTTAGTTTTTGGCTTAGTTCCCAGGACCCTTCAATCTTCACTTCACTTAAAAATATGTTTTTCCTCAATGCGGCCCATGTGACATCATTTTCAATCTTTCCTTTAAATTTTTATCAAAATGGATATTACCATTCAAATTAAGTTTATAAAATATTTCTCACAATTACCATTAATAATTGCTATGTGATTTTATTTAGATATGATGAATGGAAGCAGTTGATTTTTTCAAAATATCTCTTTGAAATATTTAGGTGTAATGAGATTGCCTTTGAAACATAGGAATGGTGGATTAACTTTTGGAATAATATTATTTTTGTCTTTGTCATGTGGCTATTCCAGCTTATTATTGTTTTAATTTGATGATTTTCAATTTCTGGCTTCTTGGTGTTGTGTAAAGATTTTTGGCTCAGATGTGGTTCAGATAGAAACAACAATATATATTCAACAAATGTGCCTAATATGTGCTAGGCATTAGCCTGGGTGCTAGAAGGACAAAGAAAAAAAAGGTCTTCATCATTAAGAACTCACATTTTAGCCAGAAAGATTGACACATAAATAAATAGGTGTATTATAACATGGAAATTAGTTTGTATGTGAGAATGCCTTCTAGGCCTCTTAGCCATGCCTTGGAAAGTCCTCAAGTTAATTCGTAACAGTTAAGTAGGAGATAGTCACCTGGTGAAGGGGAGAAGGGAATTCTTAATGTTGAGGGTGGAAGTGGTGAGAGATGAGTCTGGAAAAGTAGTTCAGGTGTAAGATTAGGGTAGACTATGAATGCCCTTTTATTGCTTGAACTTCACTTTGTAGTTTACAGGGAATCACTTTAGGATGTTGGATAGGAATATAGCATGGTCTGATTGTGTTTTGGGATTCATCATTGTGGCATCTTTGTTACAAGATGGTTTTAAGTGGCATAAAAAGGGAGGAGGCTGTAAACAGAGCATGAGGTCCTGCCTTAGTGAGGTGGTAGTAGGGATGAAGATGAAAGCAGAGATTTAAGAAATATTTAGAACGTTAAATGGACAAAATTGTGTGTGAAAGAAACTAACAGCCACAGGATAAAGGGATGATGACACTGGGATGCCATATCAACTCTAATAATGATGAACACTTTTGTAAAGCTTTCATATTTTTAACTTAAACCAATTCATTGTATCTGATAAGGAGAGAATGTGTAATCACCAGGCTCATTGAAACATAAGGGCATAAATTCTAGTGGATGTTATACTATTTAACTGAAATTAACTATATATCAATAGTTACTTAAGCGGTAGAGCTTAGTATTGAACCCAGATCATCTGAAACCCATGTGCTTTTCACTACACCTACATTGGCTGATGCTGTGTAAGACCAGTTATGTTTATGGACCCATATGGAGGCTATGACGGGCAAGCAATTCAGAGAGGCAGAGATCTAGTACAATTAGCAGTTAGTTCCTTGATGAATGGCAAATACTTGCAGTGACATTTCTTATACGAATATATATTCTTTGCTCTTCTTTTGCTCTTCTTTATTTTACAAAATGAAAATAATATACCAGCTGCCTCTGTTGAAAACCTAAGCAAGTCTAAAAAATATCCATTTATTGCTTTAGTGCATGAATGTAAAAACAAATGGGTAGGAGCTGAGTTAGAGTGGGTCTTTAAAAAGCCCCAGGGTAAAATTTAAGCTTAAGTTTTATTAGCTACCAATTTAAAATAGTATTCATGTAATATATATATGCATATATGCACATACATATATACCTATATATTTACATATGTGTTATAGAGTGTATAAAACACACACATATAGTGTATTTTATTCTTACAGGTTGCCTGGACTTCAGTTCTGCTAGTTATTGGACATATTTGTCTTTCTGTTCTTAGTACATTTTGTAAATCAAAAGATATACAAGAATGATACAGTATAAATTGGTTTTATACTATCTATCGTATTTGCAGTCTAAATTGAAAAGTATATAATGCTTTTGTGAAAAAATGCTTGCTTTGCTCATAGACTGTAAAATTATTTACACTATAGAAAAATTCAATCTTTAAAATCAGGAACCACTTCATTTTGCATTTGAAGAAATTGAGATGAACCCAACTGACTCCTACCACCCAAATCAGTGTCCTTTTGAATTCTTATGCTGTCTTGCTTACTGTTATATATGCTTATATTCTTTATAAGTTACTACAGAAAAATGGATGGTAGAACTACCATTTTTGAGTGCCTGCTATGCGTGTTTCAGTCCATGTTAGATCATTTCACACTTATCTCAGGAGAATGGAGAAGGCAAAGGACTTTTATAATTTATATCCTGAAGTATGTAAAGTGAAGTTGATATTAATTTCCCATATGCAGCAAAACATCAATTTTGAGTTCCTTTCTAAACATTTAAGAGTTCATTTGGGTCAATACACAATCTCAGCTGATCCTTCAGCCTTCAATTCCATACATTCATAAATAATCTGGTTAGAATGATAGGTTGTATCTTTAACCAAAGTACAGAAAAAAGAAAATGGACCACTTGTTACCTTTTGTGTTTATTTGATGGTTCATCAATAGCTCAAAAAGAAATGAGTTTTATTTTGTATGTTTTTGTGTTCAGTGTTTTTTGAGGTTTCTGGAAGATATTTTCTTATTTTGTTTTATCAGTGTATGTGTGTTTGTCTGTTTTACTTATGTTCTATCAGTTGGAATAATATCAAATAGTTAAAAATGTAATTTGGTCTGTAGGTGTCTTGAGAGAATGGTAGAGGAACCCTAAGAGAAAGAAATGTAGTTGAAATACCCTGCAGTGATTTATACATGTCTCAAAATAATGGATATTAACAGCATTCCTTGAAACACTTGCCGTTGACCCAAATTTGGGGAAAGAATAAAAGAAGAAAAATTAATGCCAGAGACAGAGAGCAGTACATTCTGATTTATCTCAATATAATAGCTTATGATTTTCATTAATATTAAATATTTGATGAGTCTTAAAGTATACCCCCTAAGAGCAACTATCTGTAGCCTCGTTATTAGTATTTTAAAAATATTTTTGAAATGGAGATCCTGGAGTTAGCTGGGGTCAAGAGGGTAACTCAGATAACAGAGTTAAAAAGCAGAGAATTAAGTCATTAACTTGGTCCCAAAGAATAATAATGGCAGGTAACATTCATTGAGTTCTTACTATTTTCCAGGCACTCTTCTAAGAACTAACTCATGTAATCCTTATAACAACACAATGGAGTTAGGCTCAGTTATCGTTCCCAGTTTTTCACATATGGAAAAACTAAGACCCAAAGAATTTATAAATATGGCTATACTAAGAATTTCTATAATTCGGATTTAAACCCCAAATCATTTGGCTCACATTTCAACCACTACAGTGTAAGTTGAGGTCATGGGGTAGGGTCTGAAAATGAGCAAAAGCAAATTTGACTTAATGCTGAGACCCCTAGCTGCTATTTTATGGTTCACAGTTGTTCCCTGATCGGGAAGCAATACTGCAGCTCTGTGACTTTGAGCGTCTATACTTTTTTTTTTTTTTTTTTTTTTTTTTTTGCGGTACGCGGGCCTCTCACTGTTGTGGCCTCTCCCGTTGCGGAGCACAGGCTCCGGACGCACAGGCTCAGCGGCCATGGCTCAGGGGCGCAGCCGCTCCGCGGCATGTGGGATCTTCCCAGACCAGGGCACGAACCCGCGTCCCCTGCATCGGCAGGTGGACTCCCAATCACTGTGCCACCAGGGAAGCCCTGAGCGTCTATACTTTTTAAACCTGGATACTTCATCAGTAAAATGCGCATAATAATTCTTAACCTGTAGGCAATTTTGAAGATTAAATAAGGCTGTGTTCATTTTTCACATAAATGCACAGTAAACGGAATTGCTGTGGTGAATGTTTTTGACTCCAGAGTTTGAGGCTTAGCTAAATCTTGCAAAAATGTTCTCAATTCATAAATATTTATTTGGGGAGTTGCATATCCATTTTTAATAGCCTACTAATTACTTAACTCAGATTGATGATTTGAAGAAGCATATTTATTTCAACTAGTGTGTACTACTTTCCTTTTCTTCCTCTTTTTGTCTCCTTTTCCTTATTTTGTTTTAGTTACACTTATTTTCCAGGACTCTAGAATATATAATACATTCCCAGAGGCATTTTACAGGCATTTATTCTAGGACCCATTTCTGGGAATTTATAACATGTTCTCATAGAAATAGATCCTAGGATATCTTGGAACTGCTGCTTATTAAAATCTTTCCTGACTCTGTTGGAATTTGTCCAATTCAAATGTCACCTTCCTTCATAACACCTTCCTTGATTACCTCAACTAGGAAAAAAAAAATCTCTTCTTTTTTCAACTTTTAGAAGGTTGATCCATGAAGAATGAGGACGAAATGGTGGGTGATGGGTTGTGTGGTCATACACTAAAGTGATTTACATGTGTGAGGCTTGCTCCCTACAAAATGTTTGTTGAAGGGAAAAGATACAGTGATGTGGGAATATCTTGTATTGATCTTATTCTACCCACTTTCTCACAGTAGCAGTTTCCTCACATTGTACCTTGGCTTCCTTGAACTCCCCACTATGCAACAGACTCTGTTCTTAATATGAATTAATGGAATATGAATATGTCCTATTCCAGGTAATATGTATACAGTCTTACCTCTCTGGGCCAGAGATTCTCATTTGAATATTTCACAGTAAACCGTGACTCAAATGGATATGACACCAAGAGCACAAACAACAAAATCAAAAATCAATAAATGGGGATACATCAAACCTAAAAGCTACTGCACAGCAAAAGAAACAATCAACAAAATGAAAAGGCATCCTGCCGAATGGGAGAACGATTTTGCAAACCATGTATCAGAAAGGGTTAATAGCCAAAATATTGGGTTGGCCTAAAAGTTTGTTTGGGGTTTTCCGTCAGATGTTACAGAAAACCCCGAATGAACTTTTTGGCCAAACCAATAAATGAAGAGTTCGTAAAATTAAGTAGCAAAAAAGGAAGGAAGAGAAAGAGGGAGGGAGGGAGGGAGGGAGGGAGGAAGGAAGGAAAGGAAGGAAGGAAGGAAGGAAGGAAGGAAGGAAGGAAGGAAGGAAGGAAGGAAGGAAGGAAGCGGGGGAGGGAGCAATCTGACTAAGAAATGGGCAGAGGCACTAGATAGATATTTTTCCAAATAAGTTATCCAAATGGCCAACAGGTACATGAAAAGATGTTCAACATCACTAATCATCAGGGAAATACAAATCGAAACAACAATGAGGTATCAATCTCACACCTAGTATAACGTCCATCATCAAGAAGACAGAAGATAACAAGTGTTGGCAAGGATGTGGAGAAAAGGGAATCCTTGTATACTGTTGGTAGAATGTAAATTGGTTCAGCCACTGTAGAAAACAATATGGAAATTTTTTTTAATCAAAAAATTAAAAAATAGATCTACAATATAATCCAGCAATTCTACCTCTGGGTATATACCTGAAGGAAATGAAAACAGAATATCAAACAGATATATGAACTCCTGTGTTATTACAGCATTATTCACAATAGCCAAGATATGGAAGAACCTAAGTGCCTATTAATGGATGAATGGATAAATAGGATGTGGGGATACACACACACACACAATGAAATATTATTCAGCGATGAGAAAGAAGGACACCTTGCCGTTTGCACCAACATGGGTAAATCGAGAGGATATTATGGCAAGTGAATGAATGGATAAATAGGATGTGGGGCTATACGCACACACACACACACACACACACACACACACACACACTGAAATATTATTCAGCAATGAGAAAGGATACCTTGCCATTTGCAACAACATACATAGAGAGGACTTTATGCTAAGCGAAATAAGTCAGATAGAGAAAGACAAACACTGCATGATATCACTTACCTGGAATCTAAAAAAGACAAGCTTGTAAAAACAGAGAGTAAAATATTGGTTACCAGGGGATGGAATTGAGGAGGTAGGACAGATATTTAAGGATACAAACTTGCAATAAATAGTAAATAACTCCTAGGGATATAATGCACAGTGTACTGAATATAAACAACAATATTGTACTATAATCATCAAACATTTTAAGAGACTAGATCTTGATTATTATGACCACTAAAAAAAGATAATTATGTGATATGATAGAGGTGCTAATTATCACTACAATGTTCTTCAGATTACAAATATACAAATGTGTCAAATTAACATGCCGTGTACCTTAACATTACACAATATTATATGTCAAATATATTTCAATAAAAAAACCAGTGAATCAAATGAAGTAAATTTTCAATATGGTGATTGAGGAGGATAGCATTATAGCAGGTTGGTAAAGGAGATATTTGGGGGGTTATGAGGTCTTGTGTTGTGATTCTCAAATGTGCAAACAATATAAAGAAAATTAAGTGTTTTTAATTGGTTTCACTTTGGTGCTTAAGACAAATATTTTTGAGACAATTTTTATAGCAGTTTTCAGTTCACAGCAAAACTAAAAGGAAAGTACAGAGATTTCCCATATACCCCTTGTTCCACACATGCATAACCTCCCCCATGATTAACATCCCCCACCAGAGTAGTACATGTGTTACAATTGATGAGTCCATGCTGATACATCATAATCACCCAAGTCCACAGTTTACCTCAGGGTTCACTTCTTTGGATTTGGACAAATGCATAATGACAGGCATCCATCATTATGGTATCATACAGAGTGTTTTCACTGCCCTTAAAAATGCTCCCTATTCATCTCTCCACCACTTAAGACAGGCTTTTAAAAACCAAAATTAACCTGTGATATTTATTTCTACATTTTAATTAAAATATTATTCCTGGTGTTAGCTTTCTCATCAGAGATGCTGCTATAATGCTGAAGTAATTGTCTTTAGGTCAGAATTGTCTGAGTCATCAAATACTCCTCAGTTCCTGTATGGGCAGAGTACTATAGACTGTGGAAGCTATAGAATTGCTTCTGAAGGAGCTATTACATAAACCAATTAAAAGGTGAAAATAGATGAATGTCCATCCTTATGTGCAAAACTGTTCTGTGAAAACACAAAGGAATTGAAGGTTTCATGGAGGAAAGCATTTGTATGAACCCAAAGAATAAGGATAGTTATGATGAGAAAAGGTTAAGGAGCTGAACGGAAAGCAGAGGATAAAGTCACAAAAACAAGAATATGCCAAAGTGATCTGAGAGCAAATAACCTTGAGTTTGGATGGACTAAAGAGTGCATAAAAGCGAGTCAGGGCAGACATTTCCCAGTCCTAATGTGTGCTCCTTCGTTGGTGTCCCTGAGCTTGGGGAACCATGGAAGAATACAAGCAGCCGAGCAGCAGAGTGATGCACTGACTGAGCCTTGGGCAGGAGGATGGATGTGTCAGCGCTACAGGGAATGGTTTGAGGATGCTGGAGACAGGAGGTGGAGGGAAGCTTTCCCGGGGAGAGGTGCAGGGGCCTTTGCCGGGGCAGGAGCCATGCCAGCCTGTTTTGTGCTTAAGGCGTTTCAGATTCTAAAGGGTCAGTTAGGCATGAGTGGCTGCCGGGTGGAAATGTGAGGCCAACCTTGAGGAGAAAGACTAGAGAGGAAAGAAGTAGGAGTCATCCACACAGTGTCAGCAGGAGATCAGGTAGGAAATTGGCAGCCAACAGACCAGAGCCTTTCTCTATGGGCTGAAAGAAGAGAGAACAGGGAGGAGGGGTAGAGATGAAGCTGACAGAGAGCCAGAAAACACAGAGAACCTGGCCTGTCCAGCCCCATGTACGAGAGGGAGACGATGGATCATTTTCAAGGTGGATCATTTGGGGAGTTGGAGAAGGGAAGGAGCCATTGACTTGGGTGTCCCTAGAGGCCTTCCAGAGCGCAGTTTCAGCTGAGTGGTGAGAACAAAGGCAGATCTCAGAGAACTGAGGCGTCAGTCAATATATGGTTTCCTTATAAAAAGGGTTCATCGGATTTGTATGATTTTTAAAATTATATTTGGTTAAAGTAATAGTATGATTATAAAAATGAAATATAAGTTTAAGTTAATATTTCAACATACTGCCTTAACATTGGCTTTTCAACTGAATTCAACAAATTCAGATTTGAGCACCAATTACATACTAAGCACTAAGATTGCTGAAATGAAAAAGACATAGGTCTTCTCTCCAGGGGCATCAAGAAAAGAGGAGAGACAAACACATTACTATATGATAGTCTGATGGGTACAGTCATTTAAGATCGAAAATAAGTCACATGTGTAAGTGGGTGATTCATTTTCTTGAAAGGAGAGGTAGGAGTGGAAGATTGGGGTGGTCAGGAAAGATTTTCCTAACAACATCCTATTTCACCTGAGTGTTAAAAGGAAAATAGTTTTCATCCAGAAAAGGGAAGAAAAGTGATTCAGACTTTTGCAGTTGACTAAACTGTGAGGGCTTGGACAGATTACTTAATCTTGCTTTAATTCAATTTTACTTACCCATAAAATGAGAGAATAATCCTTATTGCTTAGAATTCTTCATTTAGACATATATATTTACTGTTTTCTATGCACAAAACTTTGAGTTAAATGCTGGGGATATGGAAATGTGATGAACACCAAATAAAAGAAAGAAACTGGAAGATGTGATGAACACCAAATGAAAAAGAGAAACTGGAAATGTTTCTTTTGTCCTAAGACAAAAGAAAAAGGATCTATCTTTATTTGTATTATGATTGTAAATGCATGAAACCATGCAGTAGGATAAGCAGTTAAAGTAACAAGAAAGGATCTTCCAGCAAGGAGGAAAATGTGATTCTATTTGCATTTTAGAGAACCAAATAGATAGTGCGCTCTTCTAATTCACTAATGTATTTTAAATGGTCAAAGTGCTAGATTTGCAAAAGGGATGAGGTAATTAAACTTTATTTCATCCTTCAAACAAACATGTCTTGAGGGTCTACTATGAGTCAGGTACCATGCTGGACTCTGAGGATGCAGAAATGCATAAACTGTGGTCTAGTTTCTAAAAAGCCTAGACCGTGAATGAGACAGTTACATCAACAGATAATTATCTAGAATAAAACACATGGAATAATAAAAATATTCACTGGGCAGCATACTCACATGAAAGAGTTTCAGAGCACTGGAAAACATCAACAAAAGTCAAAAGAGAATCATGTACCTTAATACTTGTCCTCAAGAAGTTCCTCAGAAGGGTGGATTCAGAACTAAATTGTTAAGTGCCAAAACCAAAGTGTAAAATAAAATTGTGTCTGTACCTCTTGCAAAAATATTATTATGCAAGGATACAAAGAATGAGCATGAATGAGTTTTCCTGGGGATATTATTTACTTCCAAAATATTTCCTACAAGTAAGATAAACACAGTTAAACATGTCTATGTTAGGAAGGAATGATCCCAGGCCAGGTTGTTACCTTAAGTATGATGCATGATTATTTTAGACATTAACTTTAGTAAATTTTAGACAGTAACTTTAGTCACTTCTTCATGGAAGTTTCATTAATCTACAGTGATCCAAAGTCACGTTTTGACGTCCTTTAATGAGTGAGAAGGTAAACGGGGACTTAATTTTTATGTGTTAGAAGTTTTTATTTAACACTTCTTTGGATGCTTATATTTATTTTTAATTTTTTTTAATTTTAGAATTTTTTTATACAGCAGGTTCTTATTACTTATCCATATTATACATATTAGTGTATATATGTCAATCCTAATCTCCCAATTCATCACATCGCCCACCCCCCCAGCACTTTTCCCCCTTGGTGTCCATACGTTTGTTCTCTACAACTGTGTCTCTATTTCTGCCCTGCAAACCAGTTCATCTGTTCCATTTTTCTAGGTTCCACATATCTGCACTAATATACGATATTTGCTTTTCTCTTTCTGACTTCCTTCACTCTGTATGACAGTACCTAGATCCATCCACGTCTCTACAGATGACCCAATTTCGTTCCTTTTTATGGCTGAGTAATATTCCATTGTATATATGTACCACATCTTCTTTATTCATTCATTTGTAGATGGGCATTTAGGTTCTTTACATGACCTGGCTGTTGTAAATAACGCTGCAATGAACATTGGGGTGCCTGTGTCGTTTTGGATTATGGTTTTCTCTGGGTATACGTCCAGAGGTGGGATTGCTGGGTCATATGGTAATTCTATTTGTAGTTTTTTAAGGAACCTCCATACTGTTCTCCATAGTGACTATATCAATTTACATTCCCACCATCAGTGCAAGATGGTTCCCTTTTCTACACACCCTCTCCAGAATTTGTTATTTGTAGATTTTCTTATGATGCCCATTCTAACTGGTGTGAGGTGATACCCCATTGTAGTTTTGATTTGCATTTCTCTACTAATTAGTGATGTTGAGCAGCTTTTCATGTGCTTCTTGGCCATCTGTAAGTCTTCTTTGGAGAAATATCTACTTAGGTCTTCTGCCCATTTTTTGATTGGGTTGTTTGTTTCTTTAATATTGAGCTGCATGAGCTGTTTATATATTTTGGAGATTAATCCTTTGTCAGTTGCTTCATTTGCAAATATTTTCTCCCATTCTGAGGGTTGTCTTTTCGTCTTGTTTGTAGTTTGCTTTGCAAAAGCTTTTAAGTTTCATTAGGTCCCATTTGCTTATTTTTGTTTTTATTTCCATTATTCTAGGACGTGGATCAAAAACGACCTTGCTTTGATTTATGTCAAAGAGTGTTCTTCCTATGTTTTCCTCTAAGAGTATTATAGTGTACGGTCTTACATTTAGGTCTCTAATCCATTTTGAATTTATTTTTGTCTATGGTGTTAGGGAGTTTTCTAATTTCATTCTTTTACATGTAGCTGTCCAGTTTTCCCAGCACCACTTATTGAAGAGACTGTGTTTTCTCCATTATATATCCTTGCCTCCTTTGTCATAGATTACTTGACCATGGGTGTGTAGGTTTATCTCTGGCCTTTCTATCCTGTTCCATTGATCTATATTTCTGGTTTTGTGCCTGTACCATATTGTCTTGATTACTGTAGCTTGGTAGTATACTCTGAAGTCAGGGAGTCTGATTCCTCCAGCTCCATTTTTTTTCCCCTCAAGACTGCTTTGGCTATTCGGGGTCTTTTGTGTCACCATACAAATTTTAAGATTTTTTGTTCTAGTTCTGTAAAAACTGCCATTGGTAATTTGATAGGGATTGCATTGAATCTGTAGATTGCTTTGGGTAGTATAGTCATTTTCACAATATTGATTCTTCCAATCAAAGCACATGGTATATTTCTCCATCTGTTGGTATCATTTTTAATTTCTTTCATCAGTCTCTTATAGTTTTCTGCATACAGGTCGTTTGTCTCCCTAGGTAGGTTTATTCCTAGGTATTTTATTCATTTTGTTGCAATAGTAATAGGAGTGTTTCCTTAATTTCTCTTTCAGATTTTTCATCATCAGTGTATAGGAATGCAAGAGATTTCTGTGCATTAATTTTGTACATGCAACTTTACCAGATTCATTGATTAGCTCTAGTAGTTTTCTGGTGTCATCTTTAGGATTCTCTATATATAGTATCATGTCATCTGCAAACAGTGACTGTTTTACTTCTTCTTTTCCAGTTTATGTTCCTTTTATTTCTTTTTCTTCTCTGATTGCCATTGCTAGGACTTCCAAAACTATGTTGTATAATAGTGGCAAGGGTGGACATCCTTGTTTGTTCCTGATCTTGGAGGAAATGCTTTCAGTTTTTCACCATTGAGAATGATGTTTTCTGTTGTTTTGTCATATATGGCCTTTATTATGTTTTGTCATATATGGCCCTCTATGTCCACATTCTGGAGAGTTTTTATCATAAATGGGTGCTGAATTTTGTCAAAAGCTTTTTCTGCATCTATTGAGATGATCATATGGTTTTTATTCTTCAATTTGTTAATATGGTATATCACATTGATTGATTTTTGTATATTGAAGAATCCTTGCATCCCTGGGATAAATCCCACTTGATCATGGAGTATGATCCTTTTAATGTGTTATGGGATTCTCTTTGCTAGTATTTTGGGGGGTTTTGCATCTATATTCATCAGTGATATTGGTCTGTAATTTTCTTTTTTTTGTAGTATCTTTGTCTGGTTTTGGTATCAGGGTGATGGTGGCCTCATAGAATGAGTTTGTTCCTTCCTCTGCAATTTTTTGGAAGAGTTTGAGAAGGATGGGTGTTAGCTCTTCTGTAAGTGTTTGATAGAATTCACCTATGAAGCCATTTGGTCCCCAACTTTTGTTTGTTGGAAGATTTTTAATCACAGTTTCAATTTCATTACTTGTGATTGGTCTGTTCATATTTTCTATTTCTTCCTGGCTCAGTCTTGGAAGGTTATACCTTTCTAAGAATTTGTCCATTTCTTCCAGGTTTTCCATTTTATTGGCATAGAGTTGCTTGTAGTATTCTCTTAGGATACTTTGTATTTCAGCGGTGTCTGTTATAACTTCTCCTTTTTCATTTCTAATTTATTGATTGAGTCCTCTCCCTCTTTTTCTTAATGAGTCTGGCTAATGATTTATCAATTTTTCTTATCTTCTCAAAGAACCAGCTTCTAATTTTATTGATCTTTGCTGTTGTTCTTTGTTTCGATTTCATTGATTTCTGCTCTGATTTTTAACATTTCTTTCCTTCTGCTAACTTTGGGTTTTGTTTGTTCTTTCTCTGGTTACTTTATGTGTAAGGTTAGATTGTTTATTTGAGATTTTTCTTGTTTCTTGAGGTAGGCTTGTATTGCTATAAACTTCCCTCTTAGAACTGCTTTTGCTCCATCCCATAGGTTTTGGATCGTCATGTTTTTGTTGTAATTTGTCTCTAGGTATTTTTTGATCTACTTTGATTTCTTCAGTGATCTCTTGGTTATTTAGTAACGTATTGTTTAGCCTCTCTGTGTTTGTGTTTTTTATGTTTTTTCCCTGTCATTCATTTCTAATCTCATAGTGTTGTGGTCAGAAAAGATGCTTGATATGATTTCAGTTTTCTTAAATTTACTGAGATTGATTTGTGACCCCAGATGTGATCTGTCCTGGAGAATATTCTGTGTGCACTTGAGAATAAAGTGTAATCTGCTGTTTTTGTATGGAATGTCCTATAAACATCAATTAAATCTATCTGCTCTATTTTGTCATTTAAAGCTTGTGTTTCCTTACTAGTTTTCTGTTTGGATGATGTGTCCATTGGTGTAAGTGAGGTGTTAAAGTCCCCCACTATTATTGTGTTACTGTCGATTTTCTCTTTTATAGCTGTTAGCAGTTGCCTTATGTGTTGAGGTGTTCCTATGTTGGGTGCATATATATTTATAATTGCTACATCTTCTTGTTGGATTGATCCCTTGATCATTATGTAGTGTCCTTCCTTGTCTCTTGTAACATTCTTTATTTTAAAGTCTATTTTAAAATATATTTTATCTGATATGAGTATTGCTACTCCAGCTTTCTTTTGATTTCCATTTGCATGGAATATCTTTTTCCATCCCCTCACTTTCAGTCTGTATGTATCCCTAGGTCTGAAGTGGGTCTCTTGTAGGCAGCATATATATGGGTCTTGTTTTTGTATCCATTCAACGAAACTGTGTCTTTTGGTTGGAGCATTTAATCCATTCACGTTTAAGGTAATTATCAATATGTATGTTCCTATTACCATTTTCTTAATTGTTTTGGGTTTGTTTTTTTAGGTCCTTTTCTTCTCTTGTGTTTCTCACTTAGAGAAGTTCCTTTAGCATTTGTTGTAGAGCTGGTTTGGTGGTGCTGAATTCTCTTAGCTTTTGCTTCTCTGTAAAGCTTTTGATTTCACCATGGAATCAGAATGAGATCCCTGCTGGGTAGAGTAATCTTCCTTGTAGGTTCTTCCCTTTCATCACTTTAAATATATCATGCCACTCCCTTCTGGCTTGTAGAGTTTTGGCTGAGAAATCAGCTGTTAACCTTATGGGAGTTCCCTTTTATGTTATTTGTCATTTTTCCCTTGCTGATTTCAATAATTTTTCTTCAATTTCTGTCAGTTTGATTACTATATCTTGGCGTGTTTCTCCTTGGGTTTATCCTGTCTGGGACTCTCTGTGCTTCCTTGACTTGGGTGGCTATTTCCTTTCCCATGTTAGGGAAGTTTTCGACTATAATCTCTTCAAGTATTTTCTTGGGTCCTTTCTCTCTCTCTTACTTCTGGGACCTATAATGCAAATATTTTTGGGTTTAATGTTGTCCCAGAGGTCTCTTAGGTTATCTTCATTTCTTTTCATTCTTTTCTTTATTCTGTTCCGCAGCAGTGAATTCCACCATTCTGTCTTCCAGGTCACTTATCCATTCTTCTGCCTCAGTTATTCTGCTATTGATTCCTTCTAGTGTATTTTTCATTTCAGTTATTGTACTGTTCATCTCTGTTTATTTGTTCTTTAATTCTTCTAGGTGTTTGTTCTTTAATTCTTCTAGGTCTTTGTTAAGCATTTCTTGCATCTTCTCGACCTTAGCCTCTGTTCTTTTTCCGAGGTCCTGGATCATCTTCAGTATCATTATTCTGAATTTTTTTCTGGAATGTTGCCTATCTCCACTTCATTTAGTTGTTTTCCTGGGGTTTGATCTTGTTCCTTCCTCTGGTACATAGCCCTCTGCCTTTTCATCTTGTCTATCTTTCTGTGAATATGGTTTTCGTTCCACAGGGTGCAGGATTCTAGTTCTTCTTGCTTCTACTGTCTGCCCTATGGTGGATGAGGCTATCTAAGAGGTTTGTGCAAGTTTCCTTTTGGGAGGGACTGGTGGTGGGTAGACCTGGTGGACATAGCCCAGCAAAACTTTAATCTGCTTGTCTGCTGATGGGTGGGGCTGAGTTCACTCCCTGTTGGTTGTTTGGCCTGAGGCGACCAACACTGGAGCCTACCCGGCTCTTTGGTTGGGCTAATGGCAGACTCTGGGAGGGCTCACAGCAAGGATTACTTCCCAGAACTTATGCTGCCAGTGTCCTTGTCCTCACAGTGAGACACAGTCACCCCCGCCTCTGCTGGAGACCCTCCAACACTAGC
Organism: Phocoena phocoena; assembly: GCF_963924675.1. Taxonomy (NCBI): domain Eukaryota; kingdom Metazoa; phylum Chordata; class Mammalia; order Artiodactyla; family Phocoenidae; genus Phocoena; species Phocoena phocoena. Next base: position 41,764,346 of record NC_089231.1, read on the forward strand.
AGATAGGTGTGGTTTAGTCTTCTATGAGGTCACTGCTCCTTCCCCTGTGTCCCGATGCGCATACTGCTTTGTGTGTGCCCTCCAAGAGTGGAGCCTCTGTTTCCCCCAGTCCTGTCGAAGTCCTGCAATCAAATCCCACTAGCCTTCAAAGTCTGATTCTCTAGGAATTCCTCCTGCCATTGCTGGACCCCCAGGTTAGGAAGCCTGACGTGGGGCTTAGAACCTTCACTGCAGTGGGTGGACTTCTGTGGTATAAGTGTTCTCCAGTTTGTGAGTCACCCACCCAGCAGTTATGGGATTTGATTTTATTGTGGTTGTGCCCCTCCAACCATCTCATTGTGGCTTCTCCTTTGTCTTTGGATGTGGGGTATCTTTTCTGGTGAGTTCCAGTGTCTTCCTGTCAATGATGGTTAAGCAGTTAGTTGTGATTCTGATCCTCTGGCAAGAGGGAGTGAGCTCACATCCTTCTACTCTGCCATCTTGAACCAATCTGGATGCTTATATTTAATAATACATTTTTGGTGCTGTCTTACATTTTATCCATTATTTAACAAATATTTATCGAGCCTCTCCTGTGAGCCATGTGTTGTATTGGCAATTAGAAATATAAGGGTGAAGAGGACAGAGGCGGTGCCTGTTTCTCAAAGGCTGGTTGCTCATTAGTGAGAAGTTAGAGGTAGAATAGGAGGGTATGGCATAGAATAAAACTAGGAGATGCACCGATTTGAATTTGAGGAGTCGTTTGGATTTGATGAGTCAGGACTTTCTTTGCAGAAGAAATATATCTAAGTAGGGAACTGAAAAATAAGTAGGAGCTAAACAAGACAGAAGTCTTGCATTCTGTACTAAAGAACTGGTTCCAGGCAGAGACAAGATTTGGAGCTGAGACAGAGCGTCTTTGAGGAAATAAAAGAACTTCAGTGTGGTGGGAGGTTGGGTTATGGGGGACATACTGGCAAAGATGAGTCCAAGAAAGTAAACAGGCCACATTCCAAAAGTCCTTGTTTATGAATTTGGACATTGTCACTACAAGGGTCATTAATCAGAGTAGCGACATAATATGATTTTCATTTTTAGACTATTTTAAACTATTGGGTCTGGAACTGGATGAACCAAGGTGGGATCAAGATCATCTCAAAAACCTGTGAAATAACCCAAGCAAGTTATTTTGGTGACCTGGTTTCTGGCATGGGGACCTGGGTAGATGGTAGAAGAAATCACTGAAGCAGGCCTCTGTGTAGATGTCACTGTTCCCACAAAACTGTTCTGACACCCGGTTTGGGGAAATTTGCCTCTTCTAATTCATGCCCCCATAGCCCTCTGCTCCTCTTCCTCCATTACTTAAATATTGTGTTTAATTTCAACCTTAGTGCTTAGCATTCTCTGTGAAGAAACCTTAGTTCCATCCTCTTAGAAATACCATCTTTGAATATCCTCTTCCTGGAATATTTGCTATGTCTACTATCTTCATCCTAACCCAGTCCCCCCGCCCCAAGCACACACACACGCATGTGTGCACACGCACACGTGGACACACACAAACACCCCTTTGACCTGGTGTGCTTCTACCCATTTCATACAACTTGGTTTAGGGCTGTGAAATCTTGCCTGATGCAATGAATGTTACCACCTTCTCTTGTCTCTAAGAACTGGTATATAGTTCTAAATGTTATTATATTTCATTTGCAGTGTTAGGTTCTGAATATTCCTTTGTATGTTTTTCTCCTGTATTGGAACAGAGAAGAAACATACATTATTCATCTCAGAAGCATAAGCATTTAGCACAGTTTCTAACAAGTGTTTATTGAATCAGCTAGACCAGCTGGAAGTTGGTGAAGGGCATGTTGTTCTTAGCTAATATTGTGCGTATGAAAAGAAAAAAGGATGAGGGCAATTAGGAACTTTGGGATTATCTTGTAGAAAGAACCTACAGTCAGTTTTTAGAGAATTTAGTTAGTATCATTTGTAGTGTTAAAGATGTGGTACTTGGAGATGCTACTCTTCTCAGGTTTATTCGGGAAGAATTCAATTAAAGAAAAGTTGTATTTAATTGTACCCTGCTATATAAAAATGATTAAGCTTTCTGAACCATTTGGCTTATAGTCACTAGGAATAACTGAATTAAAATAATTCTTATCTGTGCTGAGATTCTTGATGTATGCAAGATATATTGTCCTGATTTATAAAATGTAGGAATATGTTTTTCCTCATGATTTAGATTATCATTTTTCTGTGAGGAACTCACATTTTACAATTTAAACTTTTTACATAGTATTTTAGCTATACTTTCCACATTCAGGTTTATAGTTCCTTACTTTTAGGAAATAATTTCAGTATCAAATCACCATCTCTCTCAAAGTCATTGTTGAATTTTAAGAATGTCTTTGTTATGACAGCATTGTCACTATTCCTGAGTAGAAAAAATAGAAATTAGCATTTGATGATGTCTGCAGAGGAGTTTCCAGGCACTGAGAACAGATACAGACATTATCCTTCCCCTGAGAAGGAGCACACATTGTCAAGTGCTCACATTGTCTTGAGTTTTACCACCTTGGGATTCTTTGATTTAATTTGGTACCATTATCAGATCTTAGGAGTGTGCTGGGGACTTTGAGTTCTTCAACTAATTATGGTGACACATCTCCCCCTGTGAATTTTGCCAAAGTTTAGTGGAAAATAAAGAAATTATTATAGTAAAAAAGGACTAGTAAAAAACCTACATAGACTTCAATCGTTTTAGTCCATGATAATTACAATGTAAATATCTAGAGAGCAAGAACACTATTTTGTTCATATTTAAATTCTAAGTTTCCAACAGTGTTAAGATCATGGTAAAATATTTTATATGATTTCAACAAATTCTGAATTAAGCCAGGCTGCAGTAATACCAAAGAGCAAGTTGTGTTCTGTAGGCACTTTTGCCTGGCTTTTTGCCCTTTCAGCAGTTAACCAGGTCTTGAACAGGTTGACTATAAGGTCCACATTATATTTTTGAAATTGCATTATTCGTGGACAGTCGGAATAAATACTAAATGCATGGTCATGTCCCCAAACTATTTCTTATCTATCTAATCCTCATTTCTTGGCTGAGAGATGTTCCACGTTGATATGACAATTGAATAATCGTTATCATAGGCCTCGCAAATAGCTTTCATCTTTAGTTTCAGTTTCAAATACTTGGTACTGGCTGCCTGGTCTGCAGATATATCTTGCCCAGCCTTGGTAAGAAAAATGATCTATTAAAAGGTGTATCCTGGGGCTTCCCTGGTGGCGCAGTGGTTGAGAGTCCGCCTGCTGATGCAGCAGACACGGGTTCGTGCCCCGGTCCGGGAAGATCCCACATGCTGCGAGTGGCTGGGCCCGTGAGCCATGGCTGCTGGACCTGCGTGTCCGGAGCCTGTGCTCCGCAACGGGAGAGGCCACAGCAATAAGAGGCCCGCGTACCAAAAAAAAAAAAAAAAAAAAAAAAAGGCGTATCCTGAGCATGGGTTATGAGAATAGTCATACCTTTGCCAAACCTGAGATAACCCTCTCCAGCTCAAAATTATCAGCATCATCAGCCTCTGAAACAGTTGGTCACAGTTCACACAGGTACGTCACTCTCCTCCCACCCCACTCAAGGTAATTATCAATAATCATTTACCTGTAATAATAGGTCCATAACAACTCTAGTTAATAAATGTGTAAATTCAGAATTTTCTTTAGACAATTCTTAGATATTATGTTATTTTATAATATATTTCTTAGTGTGTCATATTCAAATTAAGGTATAAAACTTGTGATTTTATGGATACACTAAAATTAGAAAAAAATTAGCATTTTCTGAATATATTTCTAAAAAATGATGAGGAAGTGTGTCCCTATTTAAATTCTCTGTATTTAAATAGAATAAAAATGATGGAGCGGCACTATGTGTTCTCTTTAACTTAAAAATCCACTGCACAGAATCCACTTTATGGTTTCTGAAGGAATTTTAGCGAACATTTCAAGAAGGCTGTAATTGTCTTCTCTGTATTCTTTTACATTCCACTCAGGAACTGTAAGTCTACTGTGATGAAAAATGTAAGTGAAGCAAGTAGAAGGGGAAGAAAGGGTGAGGAGGAAAACAAATACTTGGCAGGGGCCAACTATGTGCTAGATACAGGACTGTGCATTCTAGTAAACTTTGGAAGTTTTCTCTCTCAGACCCTCTGCAGTGCATCTCCCATTCATTCATTCATTCAACTGACAAGCAAAGAGACATTTCTTCAACACTTCTCATATGAAGATACTGAACCTCTATGCAATTTTAGATGAGTCTCATCAGTAAAACCTGAGTTAAGTTCGATGTATTTGAAAAGTGATGTACAAAATTATAACATCCATATGCTTGTCTGTGTTTTACATAGTATTTTTCTCTCTTACAATTCCATTTATTCTGGATTTTGCAATATAAAACTAGCTTTTTCCTCACAAATTATAAAATGGATGCCATAAATATAAAAAAGCATGGAATTTTGCCTTTTCCTACCGAACTCTGTTATTCCTCTGACTGTTAAGCCACATTTTATCTTTCTTTTATTACTCCTGACCTCAAAATATATATAATGCTGAGAAGCATTCATGGGGGAAAAAAAATGCTTTCATACAGATTGGAAAAGGTTCAGCTAACCTATCCTATTATTTATTTTGTGAGGAGGATCAGCTCACCTATCCCATCAATGCTTTCATTTCTAACCATTTTATTGCCAAATAGTTTGTATAGCATACAATTCACCAATTTAATGTGTACAATTCAAGTTTTTTTTATTTTTGAAATATAATTGACATATTAGTTTCAGATGTATACCATAACGATTGATATTTGTATATATTGCAAAATGATCATCACAATAATTCTAATTAACATCCCTCACAACACATAGTTAAACATTTTTGTGTGTGATGAGAACTTTTTAGATCTAGGCCCTTAACTTTCAAATATACAAGACAGTATTATCAACTATAGTCACCATGCTCTATATTACATCCCCAGAGTGTATTTATTTTATAACTGGAAGCTCATACTTTTTGGGCACCTTCACCTCCACTCCATCTACCTCCTATCCCCCACCTCCGGAAATCACCAACCTATCCTTTGTATCTATGAGTTCAATGTTTATTATTATTAGTATTCCAATGTAAGTGAAATCATATGGTATTTTTCTTGCCTGTTTGTCTGTCTGACTTATTTCATTTAACATAATGCCCTCAGGTCCACCCATATTGTCCAGATAACAATATTTCCTTCTTCTTCATAGCTGAATAATACTCCATTTAAAATATATACCACATTTTAAAGCTTTATTTATCCATTGATGGACACCTGGTTTGCTTCCCTGGTTTGGCTATTGTAAATAATGCTGCAGTGAACATGAGGACACATATATCTTTTTGAGTTAGTGCTTTAGTTTCTTTCAGGTAAATACCCAGAAGTGGGATTGATGGATCATATGGTAGCTCTATTTTTTAATTTATTGAGGAACCTACATACTGTTTTCCATAGTGATGACATCAGTTTACATTCTCACCCGCATAGCACAAGTGTTCTCTTTTCTCCACATCACCACCAGCATTTATCATTAGTCTTTTTAATAATAGCCACTCTAACAGGTGTGAGGTTCATTGTGGTTTTGATTTGCATTTCCCTGATAATTAGTGATGTTGAGCACCTATGATGTACCTGGTGGCTATCTGTATTTCTTCTTTGGTAAAATGTCTGTTCAGATCCTCTGCCCAATCGTTAATTGGATTTTTTTGTGTTTTTGGTTTGTTTTGTGCTGTTGTACGAGTTCTTTAAATATTTGGCATATTAGCCCCTTATCAGATACATGATTTGCAAAGTTTGCAGGTGAGAAGATATGACATTAGATATAGAAAATCCTAAGCACTCCACCATAAAACAAACAAAAACCTATTAAAACGAATCAATGAATCCAGTAAAGATACAGGTATAAAATCAACATACCAAAGTCACTTGTGTTTTTATACACTAACAATAAAATATTGAAAAAAGAAATAAAGAAAACTATCTCATTTACAATGGCATCAAAAACAATAAAATACTTAGGCATAAATTTAATCATGGAGGTGAAAGATCTTTACGTTGAAAACTTGAAGACTTTGATGAAAAAAGCTGAGGAAGACACAAATAAATGGAAAGATATCCCATGTCCATAGATTAGAAGCATTAGTATAGTTAAAATGACTGTACTAACCAAAGCTATCTATAATTAGATTCAATGTAATCCCTATCAAAATTCCAATGACTTTTTTTTTTTAGGAAAAACAATTCTAAAATTTTATGGAACTATGAAAGACCCTGAATAGCCAAGCAATCCTGAGAAAGAAGAACAAAGCTGGAGTCATCACACGTCCTGATTTCAAACTATACTGCAAAGCTATAGTAATCAAACAGTATGGTACTGACATAAAAATGGACACATAGACCAATGGAACAGAATCAAGAGCCCAGAAATAAATCCCCACATACATTATCAGATAATATTTGACAAGGGAGCCAAGAATACTCAAGGGGGAAAGGACAGTTTCATTAATAAATGGTGCTAGGAAACCTGGATAATCACATTCAGAAGAATGAAATTGGACCCCTATCTTACACAACTTAAAAAAATTGACTCCAGACAATCAAAGGCTTAAACATAAGATCCCCAAACCATAAAACTCCTAGAAGGAAAAACTAGGGAAAAATCTCCTTGACATTGGTCTTGGCAACAATTTTTTGGCTATGGCACAAAAGTACAAGTAATAAAAGCAAAAATCAATAAATTAGATTATACCAAACTAAAATGTTTCTTCACAGCAAAAGAAACAGCCAACAAAATGAAAAGGCAAACAATGTAATGGGAGAAAATAGTTGCCAACCATATATCTGATAGGGAATTAAGATCCAAAATATATAAGGAAAACAGGCAATTCAATAACCAAAAAGTACCCAAACAATATTATTACTACATGGGCAAAGGAACTGAATAGATATTTTTCCAAATACGACATACCAATGGTCAATGGGTACATGAAGTAATGTTCAACTAATTGGGGAAATGCAAATCAAAACCACAGTGAAATTCCACCTTGCACCTATTAGAATGCTTATTATTATTTGATAATAATCAAAAAGACAAGAGATGAATGCTGGGCAGGATGTGGAGAAAAGGAAACCCTTGTGCACTATTGGTGAGAATGTAAATTGGTGCAGCCACTATGGAAACCAGTATGTAGATTCCACAAAAATTTCAAAATACAACTACCATATGATCCAACAATCCCACTTCTGGGTATATATGCAAAGGAAATGAAATCAGATCTTGAGGAGATATCTGCACTTTTATGTTCGTTGCAGCATTATTCATAATAGCAAAGATATGGAAACAAACTAAGAATAACCTAAGTGTCCATCTATAGATGAATGGATAAAGATGTTTCTTTATAGGTATATAATTATAATAGTATATGTAGTTATATAATATATTATGATTATATATTATAATAAATTATGAAATTCTGTATGTTATATATAATATAAATAATACATACATATGAATATTACTCATCCATGAGAAAGAAGGGAATCCTGCAACTTGCAGCAATATGGATGGACTTTGAAGGCAGACAGAGAAAGACATATACTGTATGATATCACTTATATGTGGAATTTAAAAAACTGAACTCCCAGAAACAGAAAATAGAATATAGAATAGAGGCTGGAGGTTAAGGGAAATGGGGAGTTGCTTGTCAAAGGGTGCAAACTTTCAGATATGAGTAAGTTCTGGGGATCTTATGTATAGAGTGGTGATTATAGTTAACAATCTTGTATTACATACTTTAAAGCTGTTAAGAGAGTAAAGCTTAAATGTTCTCACCCACAAAATAAATGGTAATTAATTAAGTTAATGAAGGTGTTAACTAATCCTTCTGCATCATGTTGCAATATATATGCATCAAATCATCACATTAGACACTATAAACTTACACAATGTTATATTTCAGTGATATCTTAAAGCTGGGAGAAAAGAAACCCCATACTCCTCCGCCCTCAACAACCACTACTTTCTGGCTCCTTAGAATTTTCTGTTCTGGACATTTCATATATATGGAATCATATAGTATGTGGTCTTTTGTGTTTGGCTTCTTTCACTTATTATAGTATTTTTTAAGGTTCATCTGTGTTCTAGCATGTATTAGTACTTCATTCTTTCTTATGACCAAATAATCTTCCATTGTATGCATATACATTACTACATTTGCTTATTAATCAACTGATGGACATTTGGGTTTTCTCCTTTTGTCTGTTATTCATAATAGACAAATATTTGTGTACAAGTTTTTTTGTGTGTGTGGACATATGCTTTCATTTCTCTTGGGTATATACTTGGCAGTGGAACTGCCAGTTCATATGGTAACTCTATGATTAACTATTTGAGGTACTGCCAGGTTTTTCTTCTAAAGTACCCGTTTCCAACATCAGTGTATGTTGGTTCTGGTTTCCCCACATTCTCACAAACACTTATTATCTGACTTTTTTTATTCTACCCATCTTGTTAGGTATAAAATGGTATGTGATTATGGTTTTGGTTTGCATTTCCCTGATGACTAATAATGTCAAGCTTCTTTTCATTAGTTATTTGTATCTTTTATGGAGAAATGGCTATTCAGATCCTTTGCTCTATTTTTAATTGGGTTGTCTTTTTATTAAGTTGTATAAATTCTTTGAATATTCCAGATACAAGTCATTTACCATATATATAACTTGCAAATATTTTCTCCCATTCTGCAGGTGGTCTCTCTACTTTCTTGATAGTGTCCTTTGAATCACAAAAGATATAATTTTGTTGAAATCTGATTTATCTACTTTTGTTGTTCATACTTTTCATGTCACATCTATGAATCCATTGCAAAATCCAGGTCACAAAAATTTAGCCTTATGTTTTCTTCTGAGGTTTATAGTTTTAGCACTTACCTCCAGTTGTCTCAGCAACCATTTGTTGCAAAACTGTCTCTTTCTCACTGAATGGTTTTGGCATCCTTGTTGAAAATCAGTTGACAATAGACAGATGGATTTATTTCTGGACTCTCAATTTTACTCCATTTGTCTCTATGTCCATCCTCTGCCATTACTACTTTGTATTGGTTACCATAGCTTTGTAGTATGTTTTGAAACTGGGAAGTGTGTATCCTCCTATTTTGTCCTCTTTATTCAAAGTTGATTTGACTATTCTGGGTTCCTTGCAATTCTGTATAAATTTTAGAATTAGCTTGTTAATCTCTAAAAAAAAAAAAAAAAGAAAGAGAAGGGATTCTGATAATTTCCCTGAATCTGGAGATCAGTATGGGTATTGCCATATTAAGTCTTCTGATCCATGAATAGGGTATCTTTTTCCACTTACTTAGATCTTCAAAAATATCTTACAGATTTCAGAGTTTAACTTTTTGCACTCTTTTGTTAAATGTATTCCCCAGTACTTTTTCATGCTATCATGAATGAAAAAAACTGAATTTCATATTTGAATTTTGTATTGCAACTGTATAATCAAAAAAATCAAATAGTATTGATTTTTTTTTTTATGGGTCTTGTATTCTGCAAATTTGGTGACCTCATTAGTTCTAATAGAGTTTCAGAGGATTCATTAGGGATTTCTATGTATGGGATCATTTCAACTGTGATTAGAGATACTTCTACTTCTTCCTTTCTAATCTGGATGCCATTATTTCTTTTTCTAATAAAATTGTGGTGGGTAGAGCCTCCAGTACAATTTTGAATAGAAGTGGCAAGAGTGTACCTCCTTCCTTGGGTCCTGATCTTTGGTGAAAGCATTTAGTCTTTTGCCATTAAGTAAGGAGAGGGAATCCTGTGGTTCTGGTTGCATCAATCTGGAATGGGATTTCTGTCTCACTGAGCTGAAAAAGGGCAGTGTGGGGCTGGTTGCTTTAAATTCATAGATGCTAATTGGTTTTACAAAATTTTAATTGATTTTTTTGAATAGATGTTTCCTCATTTACTGTGTTCCCTTAAGACCATTTCCAGAGATTTTAATTTTTGTTTTGCTTTTGTTGTTGCTGTTGTTGTTTTGGTTTTGGTTTGTTTTATCATTGTCACCAATTTTCCAATCTATTTTGCAGGGGGGTGGGTTCACAGAGCTCTCAAAGTTGGCATGCCAGATGTTCCTCTGGCCTGCCAACTCTTGAGAAGTGAATTCAGTTAATTTTGAAAGATTTTCTAGTGTTATAGAAGCAAGCCTAATATGAGAAATATAAATTGTCCCTCTTCTATCTGCATAGAAGTCACCCCACCTTTGAAAGTTTGATCACAGAAATAATGAAAAAAGAGTCTGAAATTTAGAAATAAGAGATTGAAATGTTAAAGGAAAAGGGACATGAGTTTAGTTTTCGTGTTACTATTTTGTTGAATAAAATACTTCATAGCAGAGGTTGCATTTTTTTTAACTTCAACACCTCCATCTTTTCCTGAAGAAATGCACATGCCTATTGAGCTTATCTTTCCATTCCTCTCATTTTTCTTTATAATTTTGTTTTTCTATTCATTTTGAAATTAATTATTTTTTATTCTTGTGACCTCTCATCATGTCTCTCAGGTTAAGTCTGTGTATGACAGAGGTGCAGTACAGATGGGATGAAAGAACTAAGTCAAAAGTGAACTTCAGAGAAAGGCAACATTTTCCTCATCACCTACGTGGATCTCGTTATGTAGAGAAAGAACATTGATTTCTATTAGAAATATTTTGTTTGGCTAATCATAGTCATTTGTGAGGAACAAAACCCAGAAAACTGACTAAATAAATGTCTGGAATTAACAGTTTAAGTTGAATATATTTTTAGGGGACTATCTCAATTATCCTATCCCACCCCAAATTCTGGACTACAAAATAAATTCATTTGGGGGTTAAGACATTAAAAAGGGCGTTTTATTTAATTATAAAACAGAATTTAGAATCATGCAAATGATAAGCACAATTTCAAGTAGATTCGAATGCAGAGAAAATAGATTTCCATAATACAGAACCTATTCTCATGTTGATCTTGGAGTATTTGTCATTAACATTCTCCTGTTAACATTTATGGAAGATTTATGCATGCACTGATGGGAGAATTAACCTCTGAATCTGTAATGTCAAGTGGTTTTCATTAAAGCTTACAGATACCTGCTTGACAAATTTGGCTGTTTACAGTTGGAGAGGACATGACTAATTTTACAAAAATGATCTTATTAATTTTACTTGCAGATGTATCAAACGTGCAAAAACCAATGACTTAATTTTGCCTAAATTTTTATCTCTATAGATACCCATCCATGTACAGTACAGAATTCAGTAGGTAGAGCAACACTGTTCAGTAGAAATTTCTGCAGTGACAGAAATGTTCTGTTCTACACTGTCCGCTATGGGAACCACTGTCCACATGTGGCTGCTGAGTATAGGAAATATGGATAGTATGATTAAATAATTAATCTTTTTTATTGAGAACTAAATTTTTAATTTGACAAGTTAAAATAGATACTGCTCAGTAGCTATTGTATTGGACACCACAGAGTTAAAATAATTTGTTAATGGAAATAGTGCTCCATTCTTTCATTTATCCTGTCTCTACCCTCTCCCCTTCCCGCTTCCACGAACACACAGACTAACACTCACCACCACCTGTCAATGTAAAAAACAAACAAAAAAATGCTGTGCTATTATTTCAACTTAAAAATAAGATAGGATTAACAGCTGTATCCCAGAGAGATCAAGTGTACTAGATAATTTAGTAGCTGGCAAAAGAGTGGTTGTTAAAGAATAGAGATAAAACCATTTAGTGAATACTTGTTATTTTCACTGTCTTTTGAAGCAAACTACAATTTGAAATGGAAATATGCATTGATTTATAGATAAGGTTTTATTTACTCAGATGGGTTTTTACATGAAAAGTCCAAGAAATGTGGACCAATGTAAGATAGGAGGTCATCACACAGTCTACATAAATAAACAGATGAAGGTTTTGCTCATATAAAATTTATCATCATTAGTTGTTAAATAAGCATTGTGTTTCATACTGCAGTAGGTCCTGTGGATGAAAAGATGAAATTGACTTTGTGCATAAGGCACTCCAGTGTAGAGGGGAGCAGAGAATAGAGATCATTAAGAGAAAATGCGTTAATGTTTGTGATATAGAAATATACAGGAGAGATGCCCAACGCATTTGGCATCTCTCCTGTAGGACAGACAGGGATCAGTAAAGACTCTCTTGTGAAGAATTTTGAAAGGTGAGTAGGAGTTCACCAGTTGACAAAGCTGAAGGAGTTGTTAGAGTGGATAAGGAAGAGAAAAGCAAGAGGAGATGGTAAGAACAGAATAATGCAAACATGTCAGTACAGCAGGACCACAGGCTTCTTAGCCTGGGGCAGGGGAGGTGAGCATGAAGGCAAAACATGAAACTTTACTGGAGACAGTTTCATTGTTGTAAGAATATTGGACTTGATCCTGAAGGTAGTCGCTAATTTAAGGGGTCAAAACAGGGGTATCAGGTTTGTTTTTTTGTTTGTTTTTTTTTTTCTTAATGTGGTCGTAGTCTTGCAGTTGTGTGGAAACTGGGTTCAAACTGGGCAAATCTAGGGTGATTAAATCACTAAAGAGAGTTAAAGGTCTACAGGAAATCCTAGACTGGAATAAGAGGAGGGTGGATACAGAGGAAATAAGTTTTCTGTGTAGATAGGGAACATAATGTTCAGGTATTTTAACTGTGAAGGATGGGGAAATGAAAGTGGGTCATAGGGCTGGGGATTTGAAGAGGCTGGGAAAGTTTTGACCCTGATGACGAGGAATTGGAATCAGTAGATGAGTAGGGACACATACAGGCATGGCTAGGCAACATGAGGCTTGGCTGACGTTGACAACCACAACTTTGAGGGGATACCTTATCTTACAATAGTGTAACTTTCTCAGATTGTGTGGCAGGCTCCATGAGTGATGTAGGGTTTTTTATATTGAATTCAGTTGAAGATCAAGGGATAAGTTAGTTGTGGATGTTGGTGAGGGAATGCCTAAAGTTATGATTAACTTTGTAGGTTGGTAAGGTAATTAAAATGGGCAAGGACAGGTAAACTGGGAGACATTTTGGCTAAAGGATTGCAATACTTCATGAAGACAGGTAACAGACACAGTGGATGTAAGAAAATGAAAAAGTTGTAACCAGGGAATTGAAAATTGAGGTTTTATATTTCCAAAGAGTAATGATTTATTTTGATTACAAGGATCTAGGATATGGTGTTATATGTATGTGGCTGAAATGACATAAAAACAAATGTCATTTGAATCTAGGAGTACATGGAATTATGAGGCTGGGATGATGAGTACATCATCTTTAAGGACATTGAAGCCACTCAGAGGAATGGTGCCATTTGGGGTGGAAAGGCAGACTGGGGACCAGGTGATAAACACATCTTTAAATATAGGGAGGTGAACAATACGTAAAAGATAACAAATGAGGAGAGATCAGGGGCTGTATAAATGGATAAGATAGTCTTCAAAGTAAGAGCTGTTTCCACAAAAGAGTGGAAAAATAAATGATTGGAAGAGGCAGTGCAGATCTAGGAGTATGGCAGGCTGTTCTGTGTTTTTTAGGTGGTGGTCAGTCATATACAGCCACCAGAGGAGATGCAGAAGAGGCTCAGGGAAATAAAGTTTATTATACACACAGATCCTAGAAACCGGAGGTGTGGCAAACCAGGCAGGGCTACATGAGGAAGCACCAGCATCACTCAGGACAAAGAAAGGACAGGAGGGCTTCCCTGGTGGCGCAGTGGTTGAGAGTCCGCCTGCCGATGCATGGGACACGGGTTCGTGCCCCGGTCCGGGAAGATCCCACATGCCGCGTGAGCCATGGCCCGTGAGCCGTGGCTGCTGAGCCTGCGCGTCCGGAGGCTGTGCTCCGCAACGGGAGAGGCCACAACAGTGAGAGGCCCGCGTACCACAAAAAAAAAAAAAAAAAAAAGGAAGGACAGGAGCAAGGGGAGAACCTAGGCAGCCACGTCCTTCATTGGAGTTTCTGTGTGAAAGGCAAGGCAGGGCAGAGTAAACAGTTTAAGATTGGCTAATATGACTCATCTCAGCAGACGGTAAGCTATAGTTGTACTCCTTAGTTGCCTGGTACTTGGCTCTGGGATGATTCAGGCAGATGAACATTGCCTTCTGGAGTGTGAGCCACAGAGGGTGTATGACTGTGGGTTGGTCAGTGTGCATGTCAAAGACATGATCCAGGCTAAGCCAGATCTAAGAATTGCCTAGGCCTGGGAGGGACAGTGTCTCCCCAGGCAGAAAGATCTTTAAGATGTCAAAACATAATGTGTAGAAAGTAAAATATATAAACAATGCATAGGCCAATGTCTAGGACTAGGTCAAATGTGGGGGTTGGACAAATGTGCGATATAAATTGATAAACTCCACAAAGAAGGCAGAGATGTCAAGGAGGGCTGTATTTAACATATGGCAAGGAGAGGGGGGAGGTGTGTTGTCTTCTGCAAAGCGCCAAGTTACACAGGGTGTGCTTGCCCTGGAGAAATGGGGCAGCGTAAGCTATGTGAAAGGCGCATAGCATAGTAGATGTTTGAGAGAATGGACGTTTACCTCCTGGGTAGGGACCAAGAGTGATTAGAAGTGAGATATGAAAAATTAGCTGACTTCTATTTTGCAAAAGGGATTATCTTAAAGTTGTTTTGTTATTATTGAACTGATGACTTCAACTTTCATCACTATTACAATACCTTATTGGATTTTTTTTCATGATCCACATCACTATCTGAAGTTATCCTGGTTAATTGTCTTCTGATTAGATTCCTCCCCTAGTAGAAAATAGTCTCCCATGAGAGCAGGGTCTTGTGTTTTACTTGGTTACTACATCTCCAGTCTTCAGAACAGTGACTGGTACATAATAAGTGCTCAATAAATATTTGGTAAACAAAATAATTAACTCATTACATTCTTCTATGTTATCCTAAGTGGGAGAAAAAAGAGGCTAAAAGCTTTATACCTAACTTGTTGGACATTGGACATGACATATTGTACATCACATTCATTGCCACAGCTACAGTGAGGTGTCAGTAAAGAAGTACCCCTAACATAGCTATGGTACTTATTTGTATTTTATCAAACATTTACATAGGGCTTCTGTATGCCAGCAATTGTTCTAATAGCTTTACTAATATTAACTCATTAATTATTGATGATGAACTGTTATACTGCCTTAGTAGTTCAAGGAATTTGCTTTGGATTTTACAAAGTCTGGCTTCAACTATTGAAACATGCTGAGGATAAGAATTTCATTTACCATCTGTGTCTCTGCAGAAAATAAATATTATTTAGGTTAAGTGAATATCCATAGTATTCTTTGCTGGGCCATTGTGGAAACACATCCTTTTTGTCTGATGCCATACAATAATTATTTAAAACCCTATTAATAGATGCTGTATTAAAAGTTATTTATTGATTTGGCTGCTGGCAAACTATCTTCACTATATTGTTTAAAGATATTACGTGTCATAACTTTCTAATATTTTTCTGATCCAGCTGGTTCATAATTATTACCAGATGCTACCATTCATCTCACTAAGATGCAATGGTGAACTGATGCAAATCGCTTTAATATCACTAATCAGTCTATATTTTAGGCTTTGATTCAGGCTGACTTTTGCCACTGATTTTAAACATCTATCTTAAATAATTCTGTTGGACCTTTGCAAATAATATTTGGTGTCATTGCCCACAGAAAAGGAAGATGTTATATGTAGTATGGGGGTTTTCAAAGTAGTTTTTTTTCTTTCTTTAGCCTTTGACAGAATTCCAGTATATAAAATGTATGTACCATGTGGTGTAGGTGTCTTCTTTTCCTTTCCCATGGGACACATGTGTAGCTACCTTGGTTTGAGATAGTGTGAAAATCTGAGTAATCACTTACCCACTCTTCAGCTAGGTCATAATCTGCATCATCCATACTGGTGGTTCCTCATGGTCCCAAAGCCTGTAGTTATGCATGGGTGGATGCCTCTTCTATTTCAGTAGTTCACAACGACTCTGATGTCAATGATCACAATGTCTATGAAAGAGGGATGCCCCCTGTCAGTTCCCAATACCACCTATCTTGCCTTTTCTTAAGTGAGCAGGGCTTCACTGTCTGGGCCATTTCATGGGATGAGTTATCTTTCTCTAAAGAAATGATCAAGACTCAAGTACATTCTTATCGTTAAATATTTCATACTTCTGTCATCCTCTGAATCTCTGAGGTTTTCCACCTCTATCTGGTTTCTTGGGTACCCCAAAGAAGGAAGGAGAGCCCTCCAAAGGAGGAGAGTGGTAACCAGTGTGGGATAGGGAAGGTTGGAAGAATAATTCTGACAGTATCCATTTTACTTACCTGGATAAGGTTTTATTTTCCTCAAAAATCAGTCAGACCTTGCTCCATGACAGTTTTTTTTTTTTTCAAAAACCATGTTAAGATCCGCATGAGAATTTTATATTGTATTAACAACATTTGAACCTTATTTTCTGAGCTGGAAACCCATCTTTATACGCTAGGTGAGCATTTCCACCACCCTGTGTTGCATGACCTACTCAAGGAAGGGGCAAGAAATTAAGAGTTTCTTCTCATTTCTTGGGGAGAGCACTTTAACTGCACTCTGCTTCACTGATAAAAGCAGACATCTTCTGGTTTTAATATGCCTTGGGACAGTGGGATTGCTCCAGTGGTGCCCACTCACATTAATACCTTTCCCTCTAGGTGGCCCCTAGCCATCTAGCTGGATGGAGATCCCTAATATACTGGGTAAAGCACAGTATTTGGATTCAGAAAACCTGGGAATGAGTCTTGCCTTTGCTAGATGTGTCACTTTGGGTCAATTATCAAAAGTCTCTTAGCCTAATATGACTCATTTTAAAAATGGGAATAATGATTCTTTCCTCCAGTTATTTTTTGGTTTTGGTGATTTTTGGTTTTGGTTTTTTTGGTTTGTTTTTGTAGGAGGATCATGGAAGACAATGTTAAACCCAAACATACTTTATGCTTGGGTTCATAGCTGCAAAGGATCATAATATGTAATAAGTATGTTCCTTTCCAGCTTAAGGTAACACAGCCATCAGGTTATGCTGTTTTATTGCTCAAATCATAACAGCTCTGAGCCCCTACTTGCCCAGATTTACAAAGAGTGCAATTTTTTCTTTTGCTGTTCTCCTTTCCAGGGAGTTTCTAGAAACTCTGAGGAATATTTTCCAATCATCCTGGTTATCATTTGTCATTTTCCTATGACCTGTTTCTCTGAAATTTTCATGGTCACTTCCAGCTATGGAATGGCTTGCTTCTCCATGCTGAAACCACAGTCATGGTCATTTCAACTCCCCCAAAGATAAAATGAGGCCCTAGTATTATTTTTCAGTCTTGTTTTATAGTACATTTTACATAAAGTAAACTTCACCCTTCTTAGTGTCGAGTTCTATGAGTTTTGACATTTATACCCGTATGTATATATGTACCCAAAAGGTTCATTGACCAAAAAAAATTCCCTCAAAGTTCCCTTTTTCTTCTTTGTAGTAAATGCCTACCCCACTGGCAATCACTAACCTGATTTTTATCTCTATGGTTCTGCCATTTTCAGAATGTCATATCAACTGAGTCACATAGTGGATAACCTTGAATCTGGCTTCTCTCACTCATTCAGCAAAATGCATTTGAGGTTTATAATTTAGTTTCATGTCTTAATAGTTTCTTTTTATTGCTGATTAATGTTGCCTTATATAGATAAGCTGTAATTTTTTGTTCACCAGTTGAAGGGCATTTGTGTTTTCTCCAGTTTTTGGCAATATGAAGAAAGTTACTATAAGCATTACTGAACAGGCGTTTACGTAAATATGTTTTCATTGTGTGTGGTGGGGTAAATGACTAGTATAATAAGCACATTTACATTTAAAAGAAACTGGCAAACTGATTATTAAAGTCCTGCCAATAAAGTATCCGAGTTCCAGTGGCTCTCCATCCTCACTAATCCTCGGTATTGTCAATTTTGTTTTTGTCATTCTAATAGATGTGATTGTATCTCATTGTAGTTTATCCATAAAATAACTTTTTGGGATTTTAATTGGGATTGCATTAAATCTACAGCTCAAATTGGGAGAACTGATATCTTAACAATATTGAGTCTTCCTATCTATGAACATGGAATATCTCTCCATTTATTTAGTTCCTCTTTGATTTCGTGCCTCAGAGATTTCTAGTTTTACTCACGTAGGTCTTGTACATACTTTGTTGGATTTTACCTATTTCATTTATTTAGGTGCTAATATAAACAGTATTGTGTTTTTAATTTGAAATTCCACATGTTCGTTGTTGATATATAGAAAAGCAATCGACTTTTGTATATTAATCTTGTAACCTGCAACCTTGCTATAATTGCTTATTAGTTTCAGGACTTTTTTTTTTTTTGGTCAATTCTTTCAGATTTTTTACATAGATGATCATGTCATTTGCAAACAATGACAGTTTTATATCTTCCTTCCCAATGTGTATACTTTTCGTTTGCTTTTCTTGCCTTATTGGATTAGCAAGGACTTCCAGTATAATGTTGAAAAAGGAGTGGTGAGAGGGGCCATCTTTGCCTTGTACCTGATCTTCCTGGGGAAGTTTCAAGTTTCTCACCATTTAGTAAGATGTCACCTGTAGGTTTTTTGTAGATTATTTTTTCAAGTTGAGAAAGTTTCCTTCTATTCCTAGTTTACTGATAATTTTTATTATGCATATGTGTTGGATTTTCTCAAATGCTTTTTCTGCATCTGTTGATATGATCATGTGACTTTCTTTTTTGTCTGCTAATGTGATGGATTATGTTAATTGATTTCTGAATGTTGAGCCTGACTTGCAATCTGGGATAACTTTCACTTTGTTATGGTGGATAATTCTGTTTACACTTCTTTTGGATTCTATTTGTTAATATTTTATTGAGGGTTTTCTCTTCATGAGAGATATTGGTTTATAGTTTTATTTTCTTGTAACATCTTTGCCTGGTTTTCATATTAGGGTAATGTGGATCTCATAGAATGAGTTAGGAAGTGTTCTCTCTGCTTCTGTTCTCTAAAAGTTAGTATAAATAATTGGTATAATTTCTTCCTTAAATATTTGGCAGAATTCACCATTGAACCTATCTGGGTATCGTGTTTTATGTTTTGGCAAGTTATTAATTATTGATTCAATTTATTTAACAGATACAGGCCTATTCAGATCATCTATTTATTCTTGTGTGAGTTTGGCAAATTATGTCTTTCAAGGAATTGGTCCATTTCATCTAGGTTATCAAATTAATAGGCATAGAGTTATTACTATTCCTTTATTATCCTTTTAACATCCATGCGATCTGTAATGATGTCCTCTCTTTCATTTTTAGTAACTCGTGTCCTCTCCTTTTTTTTCCTCACTATCCCAAAGAGAGATTTATCAATTTTATTGATCTTTTCAAAGAACCATCTTCTGGCTTTGTTGATTTTCTCTTTTGTTTTCCTGTGTTCAATTTAATGGATTTCTGCTCTAAAATTTTTATTATTTTTCTTCTGATTACCTTGGATTTAATATTCACTTCTTTTTCTAGTTTCCTGAGGTGAAAAATTATATTACTGATTTTAGATTTTTCTCCCTTTCTAATATATACATTCAATGGGAGAAATTTCCCTCTGAGCACTGCTTTTGCTGCATCTCACAAATTTTGACAAGTTGTGTTTTCATTTTTAAAATATTTTCAACTTTTCTTGAGATATCTTCTTTGACCATATGTTATTTGGAAGTGCATGGTTTAATATCCACGTATTTTGGAATTTTCTAGTTATCTTTCTGTTAGATTTCCAGTTTAGTTTCATTGTCGTCTGAGAGCAGATGTTGTATGATTTCTGTTCTTTTAAGTGTGTTAAGGTGTGTTTTGTGGCTCAGAATGTGCTCTATATTGGTGAATATTCCATGTGAGCTGGAGAAAAATGTATATTTTGCTTTTGTTGCATGAAGTAATCTATAGATGTCAATTATATCAAATTGATTGAGAATGTTGTTGAGTTCAATTATGTAGTTACTGATTTCCTGACTGCTGGATCTGTGTTTTACTGAGGGAGCAGTGTTGAAATCTTAAACTATGATAATGGATTGATCTGTTTCTCCTGCAATTCTATCAGTTGTTGCCTCGTGTAGTTTGACAGTCTGTTGTTAGGTGCATACACATTAAGAATTGTTACGTCTTCTTGGAGAACTGACCTCTTATCATTAGTAATGTCCTTCTTTATTCCTGATTAGTTTCCTTACTTTGAACTCTGCTTTGTCTGAAATTAATATATCTACTCCTGCTTTCTTTTGATAATTGCTAGCATGTTATATTTTTCACCATCCATTTACTTTTAAGTTCTATATTTCTTTATATTTAAAATGAATTTCTTGTAAACAAGACATTGTTGGGTTATGTTTTTCAATCCAGTCTAACAATCTCCATCTTTCAATTGGTATATTTAGACCACTGACCTTCAACATGATTACGGATAGAGTTGGATTAACGTCTGCCATATTTGTTGCTGTTTTCTATTTGTTGCCCTTGTTCTTTGTCCCTGTTTCTGCCTTCCGTTCTTTTTTTTTTTCTTTTGGCTTCACTGGGTCTTCGTTGCTGCATGTGGGCTTTCTCTAGTTGTGGCGAGTGGTGTGCGCTACTCTTCCATGCAGTGCGTGGACTTCTCATTGTGGTGGCTTCTCTTGTTGTGGAGCACGGGCTCTAGGCACATGGGCTTCAGTAGTTGTGACACGTGGGCTCAGTAGTTGTGGCTCACAGGCTCTAGAGTGCAGGCTCAGTAGCTGTGGTGCACGGGCTTAGTTGCTCCGCGGCATGTGGGATCTTCCTGGACCAGGGATCGAGCCCAGGTCCCCTGTGTTGACAGGTGGATTTTTAACCACTGTGCCACCAGGGAAGTCCTCCTTCCATTCGTTTTTGCCTTTTATGGCTTATTTTTCTTTTTTTGGCTGCAAGAGCGACATGTGGGATCTTAGTTCCCCGACCAGGGATCGAACCCCACCCCCTGCATTGGAAGTACAGAGCCTTAACCACTGGACTGTCAGGGAAGTCCCCTTGCCTTTAATGTTTTTTTTAAAAAAATATTTATTTATTTTTGGCTGCGTTGGGTCTTCACTGCTGCCACGGGCTTTCTCTAGTTGTGGCGAGCGGGGGCTACTCTTGGTTGTGGTGCACAGGCTTCTCATTGCAGTGGCTTCTCTTGTTGAGCATGGGCTCTAGGTGCATAGGCTTCAGTAGTTGTGGCTCATGGGCTCTAGAGCACAGGCTCAGTAGTTGTGGCACACAGGCCCAGTTGCTCTGCGGCGTGTGGGATCTTCCCAGACCAGGGCTTGAACCCGTGTCCCCTGCATTGGCAGGCGGATCCCTAACCACTGTGTCACCAGAGAATCCCAGCCTTTAATGGTTTTAATTGATCATTTTATGATTCATTTTTCTCTCCTTTCTTAGTATATCAATTATACTTTTTAAAACTTTTTCTAGTGCTTACCCTAGAGTTTGCAATATACATTTACAACTAATCCAAATCCATTTTTAAATAACACTGTACCACTTCACAAGTAGTGTGAGTACCTTATAATAACAATATATCCTAACTTCTTCTTCCTGTCCCTTATATTATTGCTGTCATTCATTTCATCTACATATAAGCGTACATAAACATATGTGTATATATATATATATGATATATATAAGCATACATAATTGAAAACATTGTTGCTATTATTATTTTGAACAAACTGGTTTAAGATCATTAGAATAAGAAAAAGAAAAGATTTTATTTTGCCTTTACTTATTCCTTCCTTGGTGTTCTTTGTTTCTTTAGGCAGAGCCAAGTTTCTGACCTATATCATTTTCCTTTTCTCTAAAGAACTTCTTTTAACATTTGTTGTGAAGCAATTCTACTGACAAGAAATTCCCTCAATTTTTGTTTGTCTGAGAAAATCTTTATTTCTTCTTCATTTTAAGGGGTAATTTTGCAAGGTACAGAATTTAGATTGGTGGGTGTTTTTCTCTCAACACTTTTAATATTTCACTCTGTTCTCTTCTTGCTTGCATGGTTTCTGAGAAGTTGGATGTAATTCTTATCTTTTTTCCTGGATAGGTATGGTGATTTTTTCCTTTGACTTCTTTCAGAATATTTTTCTTTATCTTTGATCTTTTGTAATTTGAAAATAATATCCCTGGGTGTAGTTTTGGTGAGGGGAGGGCTTTTACCCTGCTTGGTGTTCTGTGAGTTTCCTGAATCTGTGGTTAGGTGTCTGATATTTATTTGGGGAAATTCTCAGTAATTGCTGTTTCAAGTATTTTTTCTGTTCCTTTCCCTTGTTGTTATTCTTATTATGTGTATTTTACACATTTTAGTATTTTTCTCATGGTGTTTGGATATTCTGTTTCTTTTAAGTTGTTCTTTTTTGCTTTTCTGTTTTTGAGGATTCTATTGATATATTTTCTAGCTCAGAGATTTTTTTCCTCAGCTATGTCCAGTCTACTAATAAGCCTATCAAGGACATTATTTATTTCTGTTACAAATTTTTTATCTCTAGCGTTTTTTTCCTTTAGGATTTCTATCTCTCTGCTTCATTGCTCATCTCTTCTTGCATGCAGTTGTCAAAAGTTCAGAAATAGAAGAAGTAAAACTAATTAATCACCAAAGTACATAATTAGCGAGTATTGTGCACACACCAAAAAGACAGTTCATGACCTGGGAGCATTCATACCAAACATGAAATGAGATTCAGGGACACATCATTATAAAGCAGCTTATACATTGAGAAGGCAGATACTGTCTATTCTTCAGAGTGTTTGATTATAATATTAGAATTTTCTTAAATGATAATGATAAGAAATTGGTTACTTCATTTTAATTGTGGGAAACAGTTTAAGTTTTTCTTATGATTTCCAGAGGCATAAGCAAGAAATGATCCAGGCCAAGTTAGCCTTGCAAAATAAGCTAAATTAAGCTTTATTTGTATGACTAAACTGGTTTTGTATGCTCAGAGAATTTTCAAAGCTGATCTCTTTATTTTTTATTCCAACACTGTCTATTTTATCCCTTAGAGGGATTAATACACCCTTAGCGTATTAATCATATATGTTTTAAAATTTTCTGTCTATATCCAACATATCTGCCATGTCTGATTCTGATGCTGCTCTGTCTCTTCAAACCATGTTTTTGGCTCTTTAGTATGCCTTATAATTTTTTCTTAATAGCTGGACTCAGTGTACTATGTAAATAGGTGTAAATAGACCTTTGGTGATGTGGGGTTTTTTGGGGTTTTTTTTGTTTTTGTGGTACGCGGGCCTCTCACTGCTGTGGCCTCTCCCGCTGTGGAGCACAGGCTCCGGACGCTCAGGCTCAGTGGCCATGGCTCACGGGCCTAGCTGCTCCATGGCATATGGGATCATCCTGGACCGGGGCACAAACCCATGTCCCCTGCATCGGCAGGTGGACTCTCAACCACTGCGCCACCAGGGAAGCCCTGGTGGTGTGGTTTTTAAGTATGGAGGGAAGGGAAACATTCCATAGTCCTATGATTTGGTCTCAGTCTTTTAGTGAGCCTGTGCCTCTGGATTGGGAACTTCATAAGTGTTTCTCTGTTCCACCCCCCCTTAGGTGGGACTAGGGGACAAACTAGCTTGTGTGGACTGGAGTTGGGTATTTCCTTTCCCAAGTCAGTTAGGCTGTGATAAAACCCTAGCAGGTTAGGCTGTGATTAATTAGTTTCTCCTGATGGCAGGCTATTTAAGAAGAACAGAGTACTCTGGTTTATTTCAAAATTATTCCTTTCCCCCTCCCTTTGCCAGAAGCAAGAGGGGATTTTTCTCCAGTATTTAGTGTAGGAATCTTGATTGAGCTCCTGAAGGTAATTTTTATAATATGGGGGGTAGGGGGATGGGGGAAAGTGAGCTATAACTGAGTCCCCATAGCATTTTTAACTTTTAGAGTTACCAACACTGAGATTCCAGTAATTCATCAGTTACAGTTCAGGTTTTTCTGGCACTGATTCCCTCAGGGGTTTTTGCTTGTGAGAGTGTGCTCTCTTAAGCTATGAGTCCATGTGTTCACCAGTCCATCTCTCCAGTCTTAGGGGCAACATTTGTTCTGTGTCCTACCCTCTCTTATGGAATCAAGAAGAGTTGTTGATATATAAATAAAATATATGGTCTTATAGCTAATGAGTCCATCATCATGACTTCCTAAAATATAAAACATATTTCCTTCCTCCAAAAAAAAATCACCTAATCCCACATTATGCTTTTTTGTTTGGTTTCCCTAGTCAAAAAACAAAAGTATCAGGTTGGCCAAAAAGTTCCTTTGGTTTTTCAGTGAAAATAAAAGACACATTTTTCATTTTCACCAAGAACTTTATTGAACAACATATTCAACCTTTTGTTCCATTACCTTCTGCCATTTTTCAGGCAAGTTCGTAATTCTGTCTTCCCAAAACTTTTTATCTTTGTGAGCAAGGAACTGTTCCAGTTGCCTTTTACAGTCTTCCAGGGAATTGAAATTTTTTCCATTAAGAGAATTTTGTGAAGACCAAAATAAATGGAAATCCAAAGGTGCAGTGTCTGGTGAATACGGTGGATGAATCAGAACTTCCCAGCCAAACTAACAGTTTTTGCTGGTCATCAAAGAAACACAAGGTTTTGCGTTATCCTAATGGAAGATTATGCATTTTCTGTTGACTAATTCTGGATGCTTTTCGTCTAGTGCCACTTTCAGTTGGTCTAACTGGGAGCAGTACTTGTTGGAATTACTCATTTGGTTTTCTGGAAGGAGCTCATAATAGAGGACTGCCTTCCAATCCCACCGTATACACAACATCACCTCCTTTGGATGAAGACTGGCCTTTGGTGTCGTTGGTGGTGGTTCATTGCCTCACGATCTCTTCAGTTCCACATTATTGTACAGTATCCACTTTTCATCACCCGTCACAATTTGTTTTAAAAATGGAACATTTTCGTTATGTCTAAGTAGAGAATCGCATGTGGAAATATGGTCAAGAAGGTTTTTTTCGCTTAACTTATGTGGCACCCAAACATCAAAATGATTAACATAACCAAGCTGGTGCAAACGATTTTCAACACTTGATTTGGATATTTTAAGTATGTTGGCTATCTCCCGAGTGGTATAATGTTGACTTCTCAGTTCATGTCTCGATTTGATTGCTGTCAACTTCAACTGGTCTACCCGACCATGGAGCATCATCCAGCGAGAAATTTCCAGCACGAAACTTCTCAAACCACTTTTTGACATGTTCAATCAGTCATAGCAGCTTCTCCACACACTGCACAAATCATTTTTTTTGCTTTTCAGTTGCATTTTTGCCTTTCTTGAAATAATAAAGCATAATATGCCAAAAATGTATTTTTCTTCCATCTTCAATATTAAAATGGCTACACAAAAATTCACTAATTTGATAAGTTTATTTTTAAATGCACGCTGATATGAGAGCTGTCACAGTACAATCTAACTAAATTGTTTGGAATGAAGTTTAAGACAACTGAGTGCTCCTAGAGCCATCTTACGGAAAAAAACAAACGAACTTTTTGGCCAACCCCAATAAAATTATGTGACTGTTCCTCACTTCTTTAAGACATTTAGTAGATTGAATGTGAAATCTGGTCTAAAATCCTTTAAGTGGTCTAGAATATTTTTCATCAAGTTATCTGTAATACAGCCAAGGAATGATTTGAAGAGTTATACTAGGTTTTTACAACTTAAGGATTGACTATTCTGTAGAATGTTAAGTAACAGACAACAAGTTATAGATACTGTAATCCTTATTAAACTCATTGTAAAGATCAATACTCTTTTGCTGTACAACAGAATATTCCACATCAGCCTAAAAAACAGCTTAGCTTTTACTTTCTAAACAAAAATGGTCAGTGTCTTTATCATGAAACATATTATCTGTAGACTTGAAACTTTGCGGGAAAAACAATAACTATTTCAGACCAGTAAGGTGTACTTTAATCACTAACTGCTACAAGACAACAATTATACCAAGACTTTCCTTTTAAACTTTTCTTATAATAGGAAGAGTCCAGGAGAAATTGGGTCCAGTGTTAATTCCGTTGCAGGAAGATTCTATCTTTATTTAAATCTATAAAGACCCTATGCAATGGAAATAAACTTGGTGGTCAATTCTGAGTTTCCAACTCAATTTTTCTTTAACTATTTTAGTTCTCATAAAAAATTAAGTATGTGATTTGGTTCTTTAGCACAATGCTGTTTGGACTACTTGTTTCATGTAAATTGACACCATTATATTATACATTGGTTTACATCTCCTGCCAGTTGTAAAATGAAATAATATTGTTTAGTCTTGTCCCAAAGTTATTAAAAGAGTATCGATAGAGTTTAAAGCAATATGTCAAATAGCTAAAATTACTATTTTTTAACACATATAACTTTCAAACTGATAAATATAAAGGAATATAGCCTAGTTTGTGCTATAAAGTACTTGTGGTCCAACATACGTAGAAAGATATTTCATATCAAGCACACTTGTTTTTCTTTAGTATTTTATTTTATTTTGCCTTAAGAATAAAGAAGTAAAATGTGGTTGACTTGTTCAAAGACTTATAACCAATTCCAGTTATTACTTATTCATCTACACATCTATATTCCAATTTCTTTATATTCCAAATTCTTTATCTATGAAATAAATATGGGTAGTAACCATGGGCTGATTGATCAAATCCATGATGATGTGGCAATCAGTTTAGAGAGATTAAGGAAGTCAGAACTTTGTCTTCATTTAAAATATCTTTCTGTATATTTCATGCCTTTCCAACATGCATCAAAGACAGATAATGGTTAGAATTTGACCTAGAATTTATTGAACATACAGTCTATACTGCAAAGCTAAAATAGTTGATTGCATTTTATTCCCTCCAATATTGTTTCACTTAGTGTGTTTCTCTATAATAAAAATAGTAAGGAATACTGAGACGTGAAGGTTTTTAAATATTGGTCTAGAAAAAACAAATTAGAGTGTCTAAAATATTTTTGAGGATCAGGAATAGCTGTGAGTAATAAACCATTGGTAAACTATAGTGGTGGCCATAAAACCTTTTTTTCTCAATAAGAGACATAAAATAAATTTTATAGCATTTTAAAATACACAAAATACTAAAACTCAAGTAATCAAAAAATTGAATATTACAGTATTTAGGCACTCACAATTAAGTGCCTTGAGGGTTTTATTTTCCCCATCCATCAGAGGGTATATATTGGTACAGTAAACACTTTAAGATGCATGAATTCCCCAACTGTTAAAAACATCACTCTCAAAAATTCTCATGTGAAGTTTTATAACAGGTGTAACCAGTTAGGGTTGATTCTTTTAAAAATAATTTTAAACTAGTCTTTAAATATTTAATCATATTGTAGCCTATACTTTAGTTCACTAGTTTGATGCACTATAGCGTTTCAAATTATTGAAATAATTTTCAGTCCATTTTTGTTTTTAAACATCATCTCATGTATTCCTCACTGCAGTCCTGTGAAGTAGGTATTATTATTATCCTCAGTATTTAATGAGGAGCCTGAGACTTAGACTAAGGTCACACAGATAGCAAAATTGGGAGGGAGAATTAAATTGCTTGTGTTCAAGATAGCCCTTGAATAAATGCCGACGATTTGTGAAAACTTGAGGCCACATTACATTTCTGCGGAGTTGATAAAGAAATAGAAATCACTAGGTTTTGTGTTGTTTTATTCTGTTTTTGCTTTTTAATGACAAAATTAAGTAACATTGGGAACCTTGCAAATTCTCATAATGTCAACCCAGAAGAATATTTCTATATAAGTCTGAGGTGTCTATCTGAAGG
This sequence comes from Phocoena phocoena, assembly GCF_963924675.1. Lineage (NCBI taxonomy): Eukaryota > Metazoa > Chordata > Mammalia > Artiodactyla > Phocoenidae > Phocoena > Phocoena phocoena. The sequence continues at coordinate 41,792,295 of NC_089231.1, forward strand.
TATATTTTCCTGTATATTTGAGCCTAGGGTAGGGTAAGAGTGAAAATTGTATTAAAATTGAGCTTTACATTACATTTATTCATAATTTCTTGTTTATTATGAATTTATTGTGATTTAATTTGTTGGTTAAAAGATAATATATCCTTTGTTTCCTGTTGTTGAACAGATATGGCCCTATGGCAAGAAAAAAAAATTTTAATCCATCTCATATGTAAGGTATGAGGACCCAGTTTCCTATGACCCTAGAACATATTTTTTCATAGGCTGTATCTTGGTTAATGCCAGATAATTTCTTTATTCTAACTCAAATCATGTACAGGCAATAAAGAAATAATCTTTAAAAAACTTATTTTTTACAAGTTAGGCACTAGCTTTTTAGTGCACTTTATTTCCTTCTATTGTTAACTATTAATTTGAGCTAGTTGAAATTGCCAATATTTGACATTTTTTGACTGTAAGAAATGGCAAGTTCATATGATTCACTCTAATATAAATAGAATGGGTAATGAACAGATCAGTTGAGTGCTAAAGGGCATTTAAAGAAAGGAAGTGAAAAATAAAGCCAAGGATCTGGTGAGTAGTTTGAAAGCAACAATGGTTTTATATTTTTAAAAAAAAAAGGTCTTTGGGGGATTTTGTGTGTGTTTTTAATATACTTTATAACAGCTTTAGGTTCACAGCAGAATTGAGTGGAAAGTACAGAAAATTTCCATATACCCCCCACCACTTCCTGTCTCCACAAGCTCACAACCTCTCCCACTATCAGTATCACTCAGCAGAATGGTGCATTTGTTAGACAATTGATGAACCTACATTGACACATCTTTATCAACCCAAAATCCATAGTTCACATTAGGGTTAAATCTTAGTGTTGTACATTCTATGGGTTTGGACAAATGTATGACACGTATCCACCATTATAGTATCATAGAGAAATAGTTTTATTTCCTAAAATTCCTCTGTGCTCTATTTGTCCCTCCCTCCCCTTGACCCCTGACAACCACTATTCTTTTCACTTTCTTTGTAGTTTTGCTTTTTCCAGAATGTTCTACAGTTGGAATCATACAGTATAACTTTTTCATACTGTCTTCTTTCACTTGGTAATATGTATTAAAGTTTCCTCCATATCTTTTTGTGGCTTGATAGCTCATTTGTTTTAGCAGTAAATAATATTCCATTGTCTCATTGCACCACAATTTATCTGTTCACCTACTGAAGGACATGATGGTTGCTTCCAAGTTTTGACAGTTATAAATAATTCTGCTATAATAATTAGTGTCCAGTTTTTTTGTGGGCTTAAGTTTTTAACTCATTTCAGTAAATACCAAGGAGTGTGATTGCTGAATCATATAATAAGGGTATGTTTAGTTTTGTAAGAAACTGCAAACTGTTTTCCAAAGTGGCTGTACCATTTTTTAAATTTTATTTTATTCAAGTATAGTAGATTTACAATGTTGTGTTAATTTCTGCTGTGAAGCGAAGTGATTCAGTTATATGTATATATACATTCTTTTTTATATTCTTTTCCATTATGGTTTAACACAGGATATTGAATATAGTTCCCTGTGCTATACAGTAGGACCTCGAGAAATAGATAATTTGAACAGACCAACCACTAGAAGTGAAATAGAATCTGTAATTTAAAATTAAAAAAAAAAAAGCTCCCTACAAACAGAAGTCCAAGACTAGATGGCTTCAGCTTCCCAGGCAAATTCTACTAAAGATTTAAAGAAGAACTTATACTGGCTGTACCATTTTTCATTCCCACCAACAATGAATAAGAGTTCCTCTTGCTCCATATCCTTGCCAGCATTTGGTGTTATTAATGTTTTGGATTTTCACCATCCTCATAGGTGTGTAGTGGTGTTTAATTTTTGTTTTAATTTGTAATTCTTTAATGACATATGATGTTGAACATCTTTTCATATGCTTATTTGCTCTCCACATATCTTCTTAGGTGAGGTGCCTGTTCAGAACTTTTGCCCACTTTTTTAGTTGTGTTGTTAGGTTGAGTTTTAAGAGCTCTTTGTCTGCTTTGGATAACAGTCTTTATCAGGTGTGTCTTTGCAAATATTTCTTCAGAGTCTGTGGTTTGTCTTCTCACTTCCTTGGCAATGTCTTTCACAGAGCACACATTTTAAATTTTAGTGAAGTCCTACTTTAAAAAATTTTTTTATAGATTGTATCTTTGTTCTTGTATCTAAAAAGTCATGGCCATGCACAAGGCCATCTAGATTTCTTCCTGTTTTATATTCTAGGAGTTTCATAGTTTTGCATTTTATCTTTAGGTCTGTGATCTACTTTGAGTTAAAGTTTGTGAAGTGTGTAAGGCCTGTGTCTAAATATTTTTACATGTGAATGTCTAGTTGTTTCAGCACCATTTGTTGAAAAGACTATCTTTTCTTCATTGTATTGTCTTTACTTCTTTGTCAAAAATCAGTTGACTATATTTATGTGAGTCTATTGCTGGACCTTCTATCTGTTCATTGATCTGTTTATTCTTTTACCAGTACCACACTGTCTTGACTACTGTAGCTTTAGAGTAAATATTGAAGTCAGGAAGTGTCAGTCCTCTAACTATTCTTCTTCTAAACTACTGAATTGTCTTTACTGAGTCATTTGTCCTTCAATGTAAACTTTAGAAGCAATTTGTTGATAATCAAAAAATAACTTGTTAGGATTTTGATTGGGATTGCATTGAATCTCTAGATCAAGTTGGAAAGAATTGACTCTGACCATATTGAATCTTATCAATGAAGGTGTAATATCTCTCAATTTTATTTAGTTTTTCTTTCATTTCTTTCATCAGTAGTTTTCCTCATATAGGTCTTATACATAATGTTACACTTATAACTGAGTATTTCATTTATTTGGGTGCTAATGTAGATGGTATTGTGTTTTTCATTTTGAATTCCATTTGTTCAACGCTAGTATGTAAGAAATAATTGACTTTTGTATGTTAATTTTGAAAAGGAGTGGTAGGAGGGAGTATCTTTGCCTTATTCATGATCTTATCAGGAAAGCTTTTAGTTTCTCACCGTTAAGTGTGATGATATTAACTGTAGGATTTTTGTAGATATATTTTTTTATCAAGTTGAGGAAGTTTTCCTCTACTCCTTGCTTGCTGAAAGTTTATATCATGAATTGATGTTAGATCTTCTCCAGTGCTTTTTCTATGTCTATTTATATGATCATTTAATTTTTCTTTTCATGTAATTGATCTGTTCATGTGATAGATTACCTTAACTGGTTTGCAAATGTTGAACCCACCTTGCATATCTGAGATAAATACAACTTAATCAGGTGTATAATTCTTTTTATACATTGTTGGATTCAATTTGCTAATATTTTATTGAGGATTTTGCATCTAAGTTCATAAGAGACATTGGTTTGTAGTTTCCTTGTCATTTGTTTACCTAGTCTTGGTTTTAGGGAAATGCTCATCTCATTGAGTGAGTTAGAAAATATTCCCTCTGCTTCTATCTTCTCAAAGTGATTGTAGAAAATTGGTATGATTTCTTCCTTAAATGTTTGGTAGAATTCACCAGTGAACCCATCTTGGCATCATGCTTTCTGTTTTAGAAAGTTAATTGTTGATTCAATTTTTTATAGATGTAAGCTGATTCAGATTGTCTATTTCTTCTCATTTGAGTTTTTGAAGATTGTGTCTTTCAAGGTATTAGTTCATTTCATAGAGGTTACCAAAAATATGGGCTTGATTTTGTATTTCCTTACTATAGTATTTCCTTACTATCCATTTGATATCTAAGGGACCTATAGGGATGTCCCTTGTCTTATTTGTGAAATTAGTAATTTCTGTCTTTCTTTCTCCTATTTTCTTTATTAGCCTGACTGGAAACTTATACATTTTACTGATGTTTCCAAGGAACCAGCTTTTGCTTTCATTGATTTTTCTGTATTACTTACATGTTTTCAATTTCATTGATTTCTGCTCTAATTTTTATTATTTCTTTTCTCTGGTTACTTTGGATATAATTTGCCTTGTATTTCAAGTTTCCTCAGATGAAAACTTAGATAATTGATTTTAGAACTTTGTTCTTTTCTAATACATACATTCTATGCAATAAAATTCCCCTCTAAACACTGCTTTAGTGGCATACCACAATTTTTATAAGTTGTATTTTCATTTTCATTATAAGTTCCATGTATTTTTAAATTTCTTCTGAGATTTCTTCTTTGACCCATGTATTATTTAGAAGCATGTTGTTTAACCTCCAATTATTTGGTATTCTCCAGGTATCTTTGTTATCAATTTCTAGTTTTATTACTTTGTGGTCTGAATGCTAAGGTACATCTTACGGTCTAGAATGTAGTCTATCACCGTTTTCAATTTCTTTTGGTTATCCATTTTATTTTACTTTATTTTTTTTAACATCTTTATTGGAGTATAATTGCTTTATATTGTTGTGTTAGTTTCTGCTGTATAACAAAGTGAATCAGCTATACGTATACATATATCCCCATATCCCCTCCCTCTTATGTCTCCCTCCCACACTCCCTATCACACCTCTCTAGGTGGTCACAAAGCACCAAGCTGATCTCCCTGTCCTATGCAGCTGCTTCCCACTAGCTATCTATTTTACATTTGGTAGTGAATATATGTCAATGCCACTCTCTCACTTCATCTCAGGTTACCCTTCTCCCTCTCTGTGTCTTCAAGTCCATTCTCTACATCTGCATCTTTATTCCTGTCCTGCCCCTAGGTTCTTCAGAACCATTCTTTTTCTAGATTCCATATATATGTGTTAGCATAAGGTATTTGTTTTTCTCTTTTTAACTTACTTCACTCTGTATGACAGACTATAGATCCATCCACCTCACAACAGATAGCTCAATTTTGTTTCTTTTTATGGCCAAGTAATATTCCATTGTATATACATGCCACATCCCCTTTATCCATTCATCTGTCGATGGACACTTAGGTTGCTTCCATGCCCTGGCTATTGTAAATAGTGCTGTAATGAACATTGTGGTACATGACTCTTTTTGAATTTTGGTTTTCTCAGGGTATATGCCCAGTAGTGGGATTCCTGGGTCATATGGTAGTTCTATATTTAGTTCTTTAAGGAACCTCCATACTGTTCTCCATAGTGGCTGTATCAATTTATATTCCCACCAACAGTGCAAGAGTGTTCCCTTTTCACCACACCCTCTCCAGCATTTCTTGCTTGTAGATTTTTTGATGATGGCCATTCTAACCAGTGTGAGGTGGTACCTCATTGTAGCTTTGATTTGCATTTCTCTAATGATTAGTGATGTTGAGCATCCTTTCATGTGTTTGTTGTCAATCTGTAAATCTTTGGAGAAATGTCTATTTAGGTCTTCTGCCCATTTTTGTATTGGGTTGTTTGTTTGTTTGATATTGAGGGGCATGAGCTGCTTGTAAATTTTGGAGATTAATCCTTTGTCAGTTGCTTTATTTGCAAATATTTTCTCCCATTCTGAGGGTTGTCTTTTGGTCTTGTTTATAGTTTCCCTTGCTGTGCAAAAGCTCTTAAGTTTCATTGGGTCCCATTTGTTTATTTTTGTTTTTACTAGCGTTTCGCTAGGTGGTGGGTCAAAAAGGATCTTGCTGTGATTTATGTCATAGAGTGTTCTGCCTATGTTTTCCTCTAAGAGTTTTATAGTGTCTGGCCTTACATTTAGGTCTTTAATACATTTTTAGTTTATTTTTGTCTATGGTGTTAGGGAGTGTTCTAATCACATTCTTCTACATGTAGCTGTCCCGTTTTCCCAGCACTACGTATGGAAGAGGCTGTCTTTTCTCCATTGTATATTCTTGCCACCTTTATCAAAGATAAGGTGACCATATGTGTGTGGGTTTATCTCCGGGCTTTCCGTCCTGTTCCATTGATCTATATTTCTATTTTTGTGTCAGTACCATATTGTCTTGATTACTGTAGCTTTGTAGTGTAGTCTGAACTCAGGGAGCCTGATTCCTTCAGCTCCGTTTTTCTTTCTCAAAATTGCTTTGACTATTTGGGGTCTTTTGTGTTTCCATAAAACTTGTGAAATTTTTTGTTCTAGTTCTGTGAAAAATGCCATTGGTAGTGTGATAGGGATCGCAGTGAATCTGTAGCTTGCTTTGTGTAGTATAGTCATTTTCACCATGTTGATTCTTTCAATCCAAGAACATGGTATATCTCTCCATCTGTTTGTATCATCTTTAATTTCTTTCATCAGTGTCTTATAGGTTTCTGCTTACAGGTCTTTTGTCTCCTGAGGTAGGTTTATTCCTAGGCATTATATTCTTTTTGTTTCAGTGGTAAATGGAAGTGTTTCCTTAGTTTCTCTTTCAGATTTTTCATCATTAGTATATAGGACTGCAAGATATTTCTGTGCCTTAATTTTGTATCCTGCTACTTTACCTAATTCGTTGATTAGTTCTAGTATTTTTCTGGTAGCATCTTTAAGATTCTCTGTGTATAGTATCATGTCATCTGCAAACAGTGACAGTTTTACTTCTTCTTTTCCAATTTGGATTCCTTTTATTTATTTTTCTTCTCTGTTTGCCATGGGTAAAACTTCCAAAACTATGTTGAAAAATTGTGGTAAGAGTGGGCAACCTTGTCTTGTTGCTGAACTTGGTGGAAAAGGTTTCAGTTTTTCACCACTGAGAATGTTTGCTGTGGGTTTGTGATATATGGCCTTTCTTATATTGAGGTAAGTTCCCTCTGTGCCTACTTTCTGGAGAGTTTTTATCATAAGTGGGTGTTGAATTTTGTCAAAAGCTTTTTCCTCATCTATTTACATTATCATATATATATATATATATATATATATATATTTTTTTTTTTTTTTTTTTTTTTTTTTTTTAATGGTACATGGGCCTCTCACTGTTGTGGCCTCTCCCGTTGCAGAGCACAGGCTCCAGACGTGCAGGCTCAGCGGCCATGGCTCACGGGCCCAGCTGCTCTGGCATGTGGGATCTTCCCGGACCGGGGCACGAACCCGTGTCCCCTACATCAGCAGGTGGACTCTCAAACACTGCACCACCAGGGAAGCCCTATCATATGGTTTTTATTCTCAATTTGTTAATATGGTTTATCACATTGATTTATTTGTACATACTGAAGAATCCTCGCATTCCTGGGATAAACCCAACTTGATCATGGTGTATGATCCTTTTAATGTGCTGCTGGATTCTGTTTGCTAGTATTTTGTTGTGAATTTTTGCATCTGTGTTCCTCAGTGATATTGGCCTTTAGTTTCCTTGTTCTGTGACACCTTTGTCTAGTTTTGGTATCGGGGTGATGGTGGCCTCATAGAAAGAATTTGGGAGTGTTCCTTCCTCTGTTATATATTGGAAGAGCTTGAGAAGGATAGGTTTTAGCTCTTCTCTAAATGATTGATAGCATTTGACTGTGAAACCATCTGGTCCTGTGCTTTTGTTTCTCAGAAGATTTTTAATCACAGTTTCAATTTTAGTGTTTGTGGTTGGTCTCTTTATATTTTCTATTTCTTCCTGGTTTGGTCTTAGAACATTTTGCTTTTCAAAGAATTCATTCATTACTTCCAGTTGTCCATTTTAGTGGCATACAGTTGTTTGTAGTAATCTCTCATGATCCTTTGTGTTTCAGCAGTGTCAGTTGTTACGTCTCCTTTTTCATTTCTAATTCTGTTGATTTGAATCTTCTCCCCTTTTATTTTCCTTGATGAGTCTGGCTAATGGTTTATCAATTTTGTTTATCTTTTCAAAGAACCAGCTTGTAGTTTTATTGATCTTTGCTGTCATTTCCTTCATTTCTTTTTCATTTATTTGTGATCTGGTCTTTATGATATCTTTCCTTCTGATAACTTTGGGGATTTTTTGTTCTTCTTTCTCTAATTGCTTTAGGTATAAGGCTAGGTTGTTGATTTGAGATTTTTCTTGTTTCTTGGGGTAGGCTGTACTGCTATAAATTTCCCTCTTAGAACTGCTTTTGCTGTATCACATAGATTTTGGGCCATTGTGTTTTCATTGTCATTTGTTACTAGGTATTTTTTAATTTCGTCTTTGATTTCTTCAGTGATCTCTTGGCTATTTAGTAGTGCATTTTTTAGCTTCCATGTGTTTGTATTTTTTACAGGTTTTTTTTCCTGTATTTGGTATCTAGTCTCATAGCATTGTGGTTAGAAAAGATACTTGATACAATTTCAATTTTCTTAACTTTACCAAGACTTGATTTGTGACCCAATATATGACCTATCCTGGAGAATGTTCCATAAGCACTTGAGAAGAAAATGTATTCTGTTTTTTTTGCATGGAATGTCGTATAAATATCAAGTTTATCTTGTTTAATGTATCATTTAAAGCTTGTGTTTCCTTATTTATTTTCAGTTTGGATGATCTGTCCATTGGTGAAAGTGGGGTGTTGAAGTCCCCTACTATGATTGTGTTACTGTCGATTTCCCTTTTTATGGCTGTTAGCATTTGCCTTATGTGTTGGGGTGCTCCTATGTTGGGTGCATAAATATTTACATTTCTTATATCTTCTTCTTGGACTGATCCCTTGATCATTATGTAGTGTCCTTCTTTGTCTCTTATAATAGTCTTTATTTTAAAGTCTATTTTGTCGGATAGGAGAATTGCTACTCCAGCTTTCTTTTGATTTCCATTTGCATGGAATATCTTTTTCCAGCCCCTCACTTTCAAGTCTGTATGTGTCCCTAGGTCTGAAGTGGGTCTCCTGTGGACAGCATATATATGGGTCTTTTTTTTGTATCCATTCAGCCAGTCTATGTCTTTTGGTTGGAGCATTTAATCCATTTACATTTAAGGTAATTATCGATATGTATGTTCCTATTCCCATTTTCTTAATTGTTTTGGATTTGTTTTTGTAGGTCTTTTCCTTCTGTTGTGTTTCCTGCCTAGAGAAGTTCCTTTAGCATTTGTTGTAAAGCTGATTTGGTGCTGTTGAATCCTCTTAGCCTCTGCTTGTCTGTAATGGTTTTAATTTCTCTGTCGAATCTGAATGAGATTCTGGCTGGTTAGAGTAATCTTGGTTGTAGGTTTTTCCCTTTCATCACCTTAAATATGTTCTGCCACACCCTTCTGGCTTGCAGAGTTTCTGCTGAAAGTTCAGCTATTAACCTTATGGGGATTCCCTTGTATGTTACTTGTTGCTTTTCCCTTGCTGCTTTTAATATTTTTTCTTTGTATTTAATTTTTGATAGTTTGATTTATGTGTCTTGGCTTGCTTCTCCTTGGATTTATCCCGTGTGGGACTCTCTGCACTTTGTGGACTTCATTGACTATTTCCTTCCCCATGTTAGGGAAGTTTTCTTTTCTTTTTTTTTCCCTCACATACACATACTGTATTTTATTTTTATAAGAGATGAATAGTGGGAAGTTTTCAACTATAATCTCTTCAAATATTTTCTCAGTCCCTTTCTTTTTCTCTTCTTCTTCTGAGACCCCTGTAATTCGAATATTGGTGTGTTTAATGTTGTTCCAGATGTCTCTGAGACTGTCCTCAATTCTTTTCATTCTTTTTTCTTTATTCTGCCCTGCAGTAGTTATTTCCACTATTTTATCTTCCAGGTCACTTATCTTTTTTTCTGCCTCAGTTATTCTGCTAGTGATTCCTTCTAGAGAATTTTAATTTCATTTATTGTGTTGTTTATCATTGTTTGTTTGCTCTTTAGTTCTTCTAGGTCCTTGTTAAATGTTTCTTTTATTTTCTCCATTCTGTCTCCAATATTTTGGATCATCTTTACTATCATTATTCTGAATTCTTTTTCAGGTAGACTGCCTATTTCCTCTTCATATGTTTGGCCTGGTGGTTTTTACCTTGCTCCTTCATCTGCTGTGTATTTCTCTGTCTTCTTATTTTCTTAACTTACTGTGTTTGGGGTCTCCTTTTCACAGGCTGCAGGTCCATAGGTCCCATTGTTTTTGGTGGCTGCCGCCAGTGGGTAAGGTTGGTTTAGTGGGTTTTGTAGGCTTCCTGGTGGAGGGGACTGATGCCTCTGTTCTGGTGGATGAGGCTGGATCTTGTCTTTCTGCTGGGCAGGACCGTGTCCAGTGGTGTGTTTTGGGGTATCTGTGAACTTAGTTTGATTTTAGGTAGCCTCTCTGCTAATGGATGGTGTTGTGTTCCTGTCTTGCTAGTTGATTGGTGTAGGGTGTACAGTACTGGAGCTTGGTGGTTGTTGAGTGGATCTGGGTCTTAGCATTGAGTTAGAGATCTCTGGAGGACTTCTAGCTGATTGGTATTATGTGAAGCCAGGAGGTCTCTGGTGATCCAGAGGGCTCTGGCCTGACACCCAGCCGGAGTACCAAGACCCTGTCAGCCACACGGCTCAGAAGAAAAGGGTGGATAAAAAAGGAAAGGAAGAAAGAAAAGAAAAGAAAGTTATTAAAATAATTTTTTTTTAAAAATATTAAAATAAAAAAAGTAAAAAAAAAGAAGAGAGCAACCAAACCAATAAACAAATCCACCAGTGATAACAAGCACTAAAAACTAAACTAAGATAAACATATAAATCAGAAACTAGTCAGTTGCATACATCAAACCCAAAGTCTACATTTGCTCCCAAAGTCCACTGCCTCAATTTTGGGATGATACGTCATCTATTCTGGTATTCCACAGATGCAGCATACATCAGGTTGATTGTGGAGATTCAATCGGCTGCTCCTGAGGCTGCTGGGAGAAGTTTCCCTTTCTCTTCTTTGTTCTCACAGCTCCTGGGGTTCAGCTTTGGATTTGGTCCTGCCTCTGCATGTAGGTCTCCCTCTGACATCTGTTTGTCGCTCAGACAGGAAGTGGTTAATGGAGCGGCTGATTAGGGGGCTCTGGCTCACTCAGACCAGGGCGGGGGGTGGGGGGAGGGAGGGGTACGGAATGCAGGGTGAGCCTGCAGTGGCAGAGGCTTGAGTGACGTTGCAACAGCCTGAGGCACACCATGTGTTCTCCCGGGGAAGTTGTCCCTGGATCACGGGATCCTGGCAGTGGTGTGCTGCACAGGCTCCCAGGAGCAGAGGTGTGGATAGTGACCTGTGCTTATGCACAGGATTTTTGATGGCTGCAGCAGCAGTGTTAGCATTTCATGTCAGACTCTGGTGTCTGTGCTGATAGCTGCGGCTCGCACCCATCTCTGAAGCTCGTTTAGGGAGTGCTGTGAATCTCCTCTCCTCGTGCACCCTGAAACTATGGTCTCTTGATCTTAGGTAGTTCCAGACCTTTTCCTGGATTCCCTCCCGGCTAGCTGTGGTGCACTAGCCCCTTCAGGCTGTGTTCACGCAGCCAACCCCAGTTCTCTCCCTGGGATCTGACGTTTGAAGCCCCCAGCCTCAGCTCCCAGGCCCCAACCCCACCCCCCAGCTGGTGAGCAGACAAGCCTCTCACGCCGGTGAGTGATGGTCAACAGGGATCCTCTGTGCGGGAATCTCTCCACTTTGCCCTCTGCACGCCTGTTGCTGTGCTGTCTTCCATGGCTCTGAAGCTTCCCCCTGCCCCATCTCATCCAGTGAAGGGGCTTCCTAGTGTATTGAAACTTTTCCTCCTTCACAGCTCCCTCCCAGAGGTGCAGGTTCCGTCCCTATTCTTTTGTCTGTTTTTTCTTTTTTCTTTTGTTATACCCAGGTACGTGGGGAGTTTCTTGCCTTTTGGGAAGTCTGAGGTCTTCTGCCAGCATTCAGTAAGTGTTTTCTAGGAGCTGTTCCACACATAGGTGTAGTTTTGATATATTTGTGGGGAGGCAGGTGATCGTCACGTCTTACTCCTCTGCCGTCTTGAAGGTCCTCTGGTCTATCACTTCTCTTTTATATTCTTTCTTGGAAATCACCTCTTTGCTTATGTTATTGATCTCTTCTTGCATGTTATCTACTTTTTCCATTAGAGTCCTTCGCATATTACTCATAGTTGTTTTAACTTAATAGTCTTATAATGCCAACATCCCTGCCATGTTTGGGTCTGGTTTTTGAGGTATTTAAATAATTATAATTTATTAAAGCTGTTTCATGAACAGGCAGCTTAGAACTAGTATCTAGTTTAAACACTTAAGATTTCATTATATTATGAACCCACAGTTCCTTTTCCACAATTCAAAAACCAAAGGGCTCTCAGAAATAAAGTTTTTTAACATAAATTTGTGGCACACTCATTTTTGGCAAAATCTGATGTGAATTGACATGAAGCTATTTATGGTCTTTGTTTATCTAATTTAGTATACATATTCATATGATTTTGTGGAGAAACATTAATATATGTTATAGGGTGCTTCTGAGGTATTTCAAACTATATAGTTTATGCTCTGCATGCTCTGTCTAAATCCAAACAAATTGTAAGTTCCAAACATATCTAGGACCAAGGCTTTTAAATAAAAGATTACAAACACGTAAATAATAATTTTTTATCTCATAATTCAAGACGTTTTTAATAGGTAGTATATTATTGTATAATTAAGTAGACATGGAGTCAGATAATATGGTTAGGGCATTTAATGGATGGGTTAAATAGATGTACAGATAATTTCATTTACAATTTTAAAGGATAAGATTGTGTCTGGTATGTTGTTTAAGCATGAATAAACCTGAGATGTTGATAAGATAACTGATAAATTATACTCTCATTTACTAGTTATCATGGTCTTCTTGCCCTCTTCTTCTAATGATTTTACATGCAACAGGGAATGCAGGGTTGATTTTGTTTTTAATTTTGTCCCAGCGACCTAAGAACAAACATGCTATGATGTCCATTTGAGTCTCACTTTTCAGATTTTACATTTGTAATGTAAAAGTTCATGTGCATTACATATTGTTGTACTGTAATTGGCCATTTCCCAGACACCTCCCTTCAGAAGTAAATATCAAAGGAAAACAGTCTCATATTCCTGTAAGATCTGAAAATTATATAAATAATCAAAATATATAGATATAATTGAAATATATATGTTTATATATGTTATATATACGTACGTATATATATGGATTTGGATAACATTCAGTGAAGTCTACTGCTATGAACAGATCTAAAGCTGACATATAATTCCAAGAATTCAAATGAATTTTGTCCTCAGTGCTAAGATTTCTGGGATGCTCTGACAGAATCATATCTTATTTAGAGTTTCTCCCCTAGACAAAGACTCACGTTTCTCTTAAGGTCATCAGTAAAGGTCTGTGCTATCTAATATAGCAGCCACTAACCACATGTGGTTATTATTATCGTTGCTATTATTGATGATGATATTGCTGTCACTTACTACTAATACTTACTTTTAAAGTAAGACAAATGAAACAAGATTAAATATTTAATATGCAAGTTAAAAGGATTTTAAAATAGATATCAGGCTTGGCAATTTTGTCATATCAATTGTTTTTTTTATTGTCTAAAGCCTAGGATGGTGAAATTATTACCAAATATTGTGAAAATATTTATATAACCCCACTCCCTTGTAAATAAAAACAGTAATAGTGCCTTAAAACCACTACAGTATTATAATCATTTGAATTGTAGGTGATAGAATTAATGATTGGGAGTTCAGTTCACTTCCAAGGCCCACTTTCACCTAAATTTGAACTCTGAGAAGAAAAATATGTTCTTCTAAAGACATATGAGATAGTATTATAGTAAATTTAGGCTTTGGGGGAAAATACATTAATAGCATATATAACATTGTTCATTTTTTTAAAAGTACCTAACAAAATCTAATTATTATTTACATTAGATGTTCTGAGATATGATACCTACATTTACCTTTTGTTATTTTAATTGTAGGACTAAAGTGGGATATTGGAAGATAAATTTTGCCCTTTGGGGATTTCTCCTTTAGGGTGATAGGTTAGTAATTTAAGTAGTTGTGTTTGAACCTTTAATAGAAGAGTTAAACCAGGGATTCACATCTTTACTTATCAGGTCAAAAGATTTCTGTAATGTGATTATATTCTCACCTTGTAATGAAAGATAAAAGCAGTATCCCTGACATCTATCTCTAGAAGCTTCAAGAACATACAGTTTGTTGGATTCTTCCTCTTAAAAGTGGTATAATCATTTAAGCTTCAGGTTGAAAGAAACCTGAAATGTCATTCCTAGCACATATTTCTGTCATCATTTGTAAATAAAAATAAAAACCTTGACAAATTGGTTAAATACATATCAGATTCTCTCAGGAGCAATTCCTTCACATTGAAGTATATAGTAACTTCAAATAAAATGTGCTACTTTTGACTTACAGCTTCTCTTTCTAAGTGGAATAAGCAGAGTGATGGTGCAATTATTTTTTCAATTAGAGAAACTTCAGTAACCATTGGCACCCTAGGCACATGTTCCAGGAAAAAAAAATGAGAATCAGTTGTTCCAAACCCGTTTTAGAATGATGGCTTATACTCTCTTCCCTACCCTCACTCCTTCAGATTTTGTGTAGTCTGACCAATATTTCTCTTCTTTTTTTGCTTGGAAATGTGTGTTAATACCTAAGATAATTTGTTATCTGTTTAGTGTTGAATCTCTCAGTATGATTTCAATGCATGTTTCTAAGACCCTCCATCCTCAGAAAAATTGCTTCTTATAGACGACTTCCTATCATGAATAAATTATATTCATCAGAATAAAAAGTTTTATGTTTAGAATAGCAAGAGAGATCACTGCCTTTTCTACTTCTGACTCACCATGTAACAGTGGTACTAGTAATTAAAATTTATAATCAGTATGTAAAATAAAACTAATAATAAGGGTAAAAGAAAACAACTGTATATGAAAAGGAAGTAAGGAAGATAGAATGTGTTTTTTGGATAAGGAAAGGTATGAAGGCCATTTGTTTGCTTGGTTTTGGGTTTTTGGTGTTTTTGTTGTTGTTTATTGGGTTTTGGGATTTTTTTGCTTTTTTGTTTTGGTAAGGGAGAAAAGGTAATTTTTTCCTAACTAAAATGATTGTTCCAGAATAAGAAAGCAAAAAAAAAAAAGGACAAGAGCTGAATGGACATAGAAAGGTACAGAAATTTGTAGAAAAGAAGTTTTATGTGTGAGTTCAAAGCTGGCTAAAATTGAATAGGTTTATTTATAAGTGTTTTTAAAAAGAGTTCAAAACTAGGATTTAATTTTCTGTCTGTTAAAAAGCACAAAAATTCTTAGATTATCGGTATGCTTTTAATAAAAGATTATAAAAGGTTTATCTTTACCTTTAATGTAATCTGCCTAGGAAACAAAGATTCTGTGTCTTATGAAAATAGTTCCTCTGTAGTTGGTAGTGTTTGGTGATCATTTTACAATATATACAAATGTAGAATATGTGGCTATTGAACACTTGAAATATGACTAGTCTGAGATGGGCTGTAAGTGTAAAACATGCTAGATTTCACAGATAAATTATAAAAAGAGAATGCACACTATCTCATTAATATAAAAAAATAAAATAAAATGGAACCAACCTTGAAAATTTCCTGAGCAGACAAGACCAGTTTAGTCATACAAGCAAAACTTAATTTAGCTTATTTTGTGAGACTAACTTGACCTGGGTCATTTCTTACTTGTGTCTCTGAAAAACCATAAGCAAAACTTAAACTGTTACCCAAAATTGAAATGAGGTAACAATTATCTGATTCCCTACCATTATCATGTAAGAAAATTCTAGGGACTTCCCTGACAATCCAGTGGTTAGAACTCCATGCTTGCACCACAGGGGGCACATGTTTGATCCCTGGTTGGGCAACTAAGATCCCACATGTCGTGTGGCGTGGCCAAAAAAAATTTTTTTTAAAAGGAAAATTCTAATATTATAACCACTGTGAAGAATAAACAATCACTGCCTCCCTACCATATAAGATGCCTTGTAACAATATCCCCCTGAGCCTCATTCCATGTTTTAGTTTGAGTGTTCCCAGTTCAAGAACTGTCTTTTTGGTGTGTGTACAATAAACTTTTTACTATTAGTAATCTTTATTTTCCAGTGAAAACTAGGTAGTAGGCAATTGTGAACTATTATATATTAGCATTACATTGTGGGTTACCAAATTTATTAATACATAATTATAAAAACTTACAGTTTTTAGAGATATGTTTTTATAGTGCAATTTTTAATGTGACAGGCCATTTTGTTAATAAACCCAAGTATTTTTTGTCTCTCTGTAAAAATTTAAAAACCAAATTTAGCATTTAATGTTTCAGTATATTATCTTAATTGGAAATGATTTAGATATTTAATGAATATCCATTATTTAGTTTAATAGTATAATCTTTGATCTTATTTAAAATTTTTTAATAATTATGCTTTGATTAGACATTAAACAGTTAACCATAATCTTATTTTTCTTGTTGACAAATTTTGTAACCTGTGAACCAGGAATCAGGTTCTCATCAGTTATCAGATCTGATGGCTGCTTGATCTTGGACTTGCCAGCCTCCAGAACTGTGAGAAATAAGTGTTTTTTGTTTAAGCCACCCAATCTGTAGTATTTTTGTTATAGCAGCTCAAATGGATGAAGACTAGTGCATCTGCATCGCCTGGGCAGTTGTTAGAAATCAAAATTCTTGGGCCCCACTCCAGACCTACTGAATGGGGTCCAGTGCTCTATATTTGAAAAGATCCTTTGGGTGATTCTGATACATGCCAAATGATAAAACCACCTGCTAGCCAACTAATACCTTGAAGAACAAGCTTGAAAAAAAGGTTTAATATCATTTTGAAGCACCAAAAAGGTAGCTATGGTTTTTTAAATTATTAAGTGAGAGAGATTTCCTTTCAGATGTTATGAAATGGAGTGACTTTTTTTTTTTTTTTTTTTTTTTTTTTTTTTTTTTATGCGTTACGCGGGCCTCTCACTGTTGTGGCCTCTCCCGTTGCGGAGGACAGGCTCCGGACGCGCAGGCTCAGCGGCCATGGCTCACGGGCCCAGCCGCTCCGCGGCATGTGGGATCTTCCCAGACCGGGGCACGAACCCGTGTCCCCTGCATCGGCAGGCGGACTCTCAACCACTGCGCCACCAGGGAAGCCCCGAGTGACTTTTATATAACTAAAATTTCATGAGAATCTCCAAAGTAATTATTAATTTTTGGACAAACACTTGGAAAATGTCAAAATGAAGTATCAAATGTGACTTCTTTATCCAAAACTGCTTACGAAGAATTAATCTCAATCTTGGGAAATCATATACATAATGGTAAACCAGTAAACAAAATAACAAATACCAATCCTTGGTTATACAAATGTGTAATTGCAAATTCACATGCATAAGTAATAATACAGAGATATGTTGTGTACACTTCACACAGTGGAATTATGACATTTCAATTGCCATGTGGAAAGATCTTTTGGACCTTTTGAATAAAATACGTGAGAAATTACAGACCCTTAATTTGAAATATATAAAGGCTTTGTTGTCTTTATATTGATCCACTTTGCTATAAAGCAGAAACTAACACACCATTGTAAAGCAATTATACTCCAATAAAGACATTTTAAAAAATAGTAATGGAGTGTAAAAAATATCAACAAAAATAAGAAGTGAAATTGATCTACATTTTGACACTGAGTAGTAAGTGACTTGTAATGAAAATGTCAGGTCTTACTAAAGACAGTATTTCCTTGGGAGGAAGAAAAATACACTTAATGAAGAGAAATGAATTATATTAACAAGGTGGAAGAAGATTTAAATTTCACATTGGATTTGACAAAAGATACTGATATCAATGAAGAAAACATAAAACTTATAAATGTCACTTTAATGAAGACATCAGTCACTTCCCAAGAAAACTTCAGATGCCCTAAATATTAAAGGAACTTGATTAAGGTTTCCCCGACTGAAAACAATGTAACAATTTGCATGATATTAGCAATATTTAATTTGAAGAGCAAAGGAAAGTTTCAAAACTATCAACAATAAATGACGCATTTCCATCAGATATGCTGAAGTAAAGACTGAATTATTTTTCTATTCTCTTTATAGAATATGATAATACAAAATCATTGTCATATGAAGAAGCAATCAAAGAGCATGCAGCCAAGAAATGTGGAAAGGAAACAGTATTATAGAGATGGGCCAGGGCGTTATTTAATTTTTAAAATATTATTTTTCTACATTTTGTGATGGTTGTAGCATTTATAAGCTTTTTAGAATCTTGTAATTT
Organism: Phocoena phocoena; assembly: GCF_963924675.1. Lineage (NCBI taxonomy): Eukaryota > Metazoa > Chordata > Mammalia > Artiodactyla > Phocoenidae > Phocoena > Phocoena phocoena. Next base: position 41,810,360 of record NC_089231.1, read on the forward strand.
ATTGTGGTTTTTCTCATTTTAATTAAATATTCACTTTTCTAACTAATTTTTCAAATGCACTGCCTCTCCAAACTTTATAACTTTCAGACCTCAGAAAATTTGGATCCATTCAATCCTATGAGCCTAGAACAATGCTCTAAGTATTAAGTAGTGCTTCTTTAAATGTTTTTGAATAAATGACTGTCATGTAAAAATATTCAAAATGGAGGAGATATAAAACTAATTACAGGGCTTCTCTGGTGGCCTAGTGGTTGAGAGTCTGCCTGCCTATACAGGGGACACAGGTTCATGCCCCAATCCAGGAAGATCCCACGTGCCGCGGAGCAGCTGGGCCCGTGAGCCATGGCTGCTGAGCCTGCGCGTCCGGAGCCTGTGCTCCACAACGGGAGAGGCCACAACAGTGAGAGGCCTGCGTACTGCAAAAAAATTTTAAAAAAAACCAAAAAAACCCCCAACTAATTACAAAATTTATACATCTTAAAATTCATTTTGAGAGTTTAAAATCATTTAAAAATAGAGAATATAATACATAGAACTACTAATACCCATCACCCAAATTCAACAGTGGTTAAGACTTTCCACATTTTTTTTATTTTCCACATTTTTTTCCACTTTTTTCCTTTTCTTTCCTGCAGTATTTAAAAGTAAATCCCAGATATCCACATCATTTCATCCCTTCATTCCTCAATTTCTGCCTCTAACAAATGTGGACATTTTCTTACATAAACATTTACTTAACCAAATGTTAGGTTATTACATCTAATCTAATACGTAAAAAAGTATTCAGTGTTATTACCTAATAACCTCATCCATAGTCAAATCTTCCCAATTTTCTCAAAATTATCTTTTGCATTGGGTTTATTTGGATCACGATACAAAGTCAACACATTTCATTTAATTAAACCTTTTAAATCTCTTCTAATATATCACGTATTTTTTCTGTGTGATTAACATATTGCTGAACCAAAGTCAATTGTCCTGCACAATGTCTCATATTTTGGATTTGTCTGTCTTTCTCTTGTGTCTTTTAACTTGTTATTTTATCTGCCTTATTTCCTATAAATGGAAGTTAGCTTCAGAATAGTGGTTCTCAAACTTGAGCTGCATCAGAATCCCCCTGGAAGGTAAGTTAAAACAGGGATCCCCAACACCCGGGCCACATACCAGTACCAGTCCACAGCCTGTTAGGAACTGGCCACACAGCAGGAGGTGAGCAGTGGGCAAGCAAGTGAAGCTTCATCTGCCGCTCCCCATTGCTCCCCATCATTCGAATTACTGCCTGAACCATCCCCTCCCCAACCCCACTGTCCGTGGAAAAATTGTCTTCCACGAAACCGGTCCCTGGTGCCAAAAAGGTTGGGGACTGCTGTGTTAAAACACAGATTTTGGGTCCAGCCCCAAAGTGTCTGATTCAGGTGATCTGGGATGGAGGCCAATAATTTGCATTTCTAATAAGTTCCCAGGAGATGCAGTTACTTCTGATCTAACAGGCACACTTTGAGAACCACTGTTTCTAGACTTAGGTTTGATTCAATTCAAATTCTTTTTTCTTTTTTTCGTGAGCTTGCTTCTTAAGTTATGCTGTATGCTTCATTTTGCATCATTTCGTATCACATCAGATGGCACACAGTGTCTGGTAATCACACTTTTAATGATGCTAAGAATGCCCAGTAGCTTCAGTAATGAATAACTGATATTTTAAAAAATAACTTGCTGAATTCAGTGAAGTTGCAGGATACAAAATCAATATATAGAAATCTGTTGCATTTCTACGCATTAATAATGAACTATCAGAAAGAGAAATTAAGAAAACAATCCCATTTACAATTGCATCGAAAAGAATAAAACAATTATGAATAGATTTAACCAAAGAGGTGAAATTCTCTGACCACAGAGTAAGCAAACTTTCTTTAAAAGTAAAGTTAAGCTTCCTATCTGCGAGAATTTTTCTAGGTCTGGAGTTGGCAGTTCTGTTCAGGTGTGAAATGTGGGAAAAGGAAAATGCCAATATATTTCCAAGAAGGTCTTTGCTAAGGACGGTCGCATGTTATCTCAAGCGGAATGAGTGGAATATATAACTAAGACAAAAATCTAATCTTGTCCCCATAAACCAACACCTGTGTTTTGAGGATAAGCAGGTATATATTTTCCATAGGGCATAAGTTGTGATTCTTTATCTTTGTATTTTTTAGGATCTAATTCGGATATTTTGGATTTACACGTGGAGTATGAAAATAATTGTTCCTGAAGGGGAGGCTTGTTTAGGGTGTGATCATCCCAAGTTTTATTGAGGTGGCACAGGTTTATGAGGCAATGACTGCCATATGTTATGTGGGTTATTAGGAGGCCTCTAGTAATTATTATTGTCTGATTCTATATTATCACCCCAATACCCATATTCCCCCATTTGTTAAAAAGGACTGTTTTTTTTTTTTTTTATGCGTTACGCGGGCCTCTCACTGTTGTGGCCTCTCCCGTTGCGGAGGACAGGCTCCGGACGCGCAGGCTCAGCGGCCATGGCTCACGGGCCCAGCCGCTCCGCGGCATGTGGGATCTTCCCAGACCGGGGCACGAACCCGTGTCCCCTGCATCGGCAGGCGGACTCTCAACCACTGCGCCACCAGGGAAGCCCAGGACTGTTTTTTTTTAAACTTCCATCATTCTTTGGCAAAGACTAGTCTTTTGTTTTACTAATTTATTTATTTATTTTTGCTGTGTTGGGTCTTCGTTTCTGTGCGAGGGCTTTCTCTAGTTGTGGCAAGCGGGGGCCACTCTTCATCGCGGTGCACGGGCCTTTCACTGCCGCGGCCTCTCTTGTTGCAGAGCACAGGCTCCAGACACGCAGGCTCAGTAGGTGTGGCTCATGGGCCTAGTTGCTCCACGGCATATGGGATCCTCCCAGACCAGGGCTCGAACCTGTGTCCTCTGCATTAGCAGGCAGATTCTCAACCACTGCTCCACCAGGGAAGCCCTAAAAAGGACTATTTTTAGAGCAGTTATAGATTCACAGCAAAATTGAGAGGAAGGTACAGAGATTTCCCATATTCCCACTTCCCTTTACACATGCATAGTTTCTCTGTTATCAGCATCACTGACCAGAGTGGTACATATGTTACAATTGATGAACCTAAACTGATGAATTATAATTACCCAAAGTCCATAGTTTATATTAAGTTTCACTCATGGTATTGTACATTTATGGATTTGTACAAATGTATAATGACATGTATGCACCACTATAGTATCATACATAGTATTTTCATCGCCCTAAAAATCTTCTGTGCTCCATCCATTCATCTCTCCCCACCCCCTAAACCCTGGCAACCACTGATCTTTTTACTGCGCCTAGTTTTGCCTTTTCTAGAATGTCATATAGTTGAAAACATACAATATATAGTCTTTTCCATTGGCTTCTTTCACTTAGTAACTTGTATTTCAGGTTCTTCTATGTCTTTCCATGGCTTGATAGCTCGTTTCTTTTAGTATTTAATATTATTCCATTATCTGGTCAACCACAGTTTATTTACCCACTCACCTACTGAAGCACGTCTTGGTTCCAGGTTTTGGCAATTATGAATAAAGCTGCTAGAAACATTAATGTGCAGGTTTTGTGTAGAGATAAAATTTTAATTCCTTGGGTAAATACCAAGGAGCACAATTGCTGGATCATACGATGAATATGTTTAGTTTCGGAAGAAAAAGCAAGACTATCTTCCAAAGTGGCAGTACTGTTTTGCATCCTACCAGCAATGCATGAGGGTTTCTGTTGCTTCACATCCTCTCCAGCATTTAGTGTTGTCAGTGTTCCAGATTTTGACCATTTTAATAGGTGTGTAGTGATACTATTGCTTTAATTTGCATTTCCCCAATGATATACGATGTGGAGCATCTTTTCATATGCCTGTTTGCCATCTGTATATCTCCTTAGGTGAGGTGTCTCTTAAGGTCTCTGGCCCATATTTTAATCAGGTTGTTTTCTTATTGTTGAGCTTCAGTGTTCTTTGTAGGTTTTGGATAACTGTCCTTTTACAGATGTGTCTTTTGCAA